>NC_053022.1:501136719-501255717 GCF_003073215.2 Triticum urartu | reverse complement strand
TGTCGGGGAAGAGTTTCGTCAGCACGACGGCATGGTGACGATCTTGATGTTCTACCATCGCAGGACTTCGCCTAAGCACCACTACAATATTATTGAGGATTATGGTGGAGGGGGGCACCGCACACGGCTAACAGATCAATGATCAATTGTTGTGTTTATGGGGTGCCCCCTGCCCCCGTATATAAAGGAGCAAGGGAGGGAGGCGCCCGGCCTAGGAGGAGGGCGCGCCAAGGGGGGAGTCCTACTCCCACCGGGAGTAGGACTCCTCCTTCCCTTGTTTGAGTAGGAGAGAAGAAAAGAGGGGGAGAGGAACAAGGAAAAGTGGGTTGCACCCCTTGTCCAATTCGGACCAGAGGGGGGCGCCTCCTTCCTTTTGGCCTCTCTCCTCTATTCCCGTATGGCCCAATAAGGCCCATATACTCCCCGGCGAATTCCCGTAACTCTCCGGTACTCCGAAAAATACCCGAATCACTCGGAACCTTTCCGATGTCCGAATATAGTCATCCAATATATCGATCTTTATGTCTCGACCATTTCGAGACTCCTCGTCATGTCCCCGATCTCATCCGGGACTCCGAACTCCTTCGGTACATCAAAACTCATAAACTCATAATATAACTGTCATCGAAACCTTAAGCGTGCGGACCCTACGGGTTCGAGAACAATGTAGACATGACCGAGACACGTCTCCGGCCAATAACCAATAGCGGAACCTAGATGCTCATATTGGCTCCCACATATTCTACGAAGATCTTTATCGGTCAGACCGCATAACAACATACGTTGTTCCCTTTGTCATCGGTATGTTACTTGCCCGAGATTCGATCGTCGGTATCTCAATACCTAGTTCAATCTCGTTACCGGCAAGTCTCTTTACTCGTTTTGTAATACATCATCCTGCAACTAACTCATTAGTTGCAATGCTTGCAAGGCTTAAGTGATGTGCATTACCGAGAGGGCCCAGAGATACCTCTCCGACAATCGGAGTGACAAATCCTAATCTCGAAATATGCCAACCCAACAAGTACCTTCGGAGACACCTGTAGAGCACCTTTATAATCACTCAGTTACGTTGTGACGTTTGGTAGCACACAAAGTGTTCCTCCGGTAAACGGGAGTTGCATAATCTCATAGTCATAGGAACATGTATAAGTCATGAAGAAAGCAACAGCAACAAACTAAACGATCAAGTGCTATGCTAACGGAATGGGTCAAGTCAATCACATCATTCTCCTAATGATGTGATCCCGTTAATCAAATGACAACTCATTTCTATGGTTAGGAAACATAATCATCTTTGATCAACGAGCTAGTCAAGTAGAGGCATACTAGTGACACTCTGTTTGTCTATGTATTCACACATGTATTGTGTTTCCGGTTTAATACAATTCTAACATGAATAATAAACATTTATCATGATATAAGGAAATAAATAATAACTTTATTATTGCCTCTAGGGCATATTTCTTTCAGTCTCCCACTTGCACTAGAGTCAATAATCTAGTTCACATCGCCATGTGATTTAATACCAATAGTTCACATCACCATGTGATTGACATCCATAGTTCACATCGACATGTGACCAACACCCAAAGGGTTTAATAGAGTCAATAATCCAGTTCACATCGCTATGTGATTAACACCCAAAGAGTACTAAGGTGTCATCATGTTTTGCTTGTTACGTATTTTGCAAATTTCTATGTCAACAATGCTCTGCACGGAGCTACTCTAGCTAATTGCTCCCACTTTCAATATGTATCCAGATTGAGACTTAGAGTCATCTGAATCAGTGTCAAAACTTGTATCGACGTAACCCTTTATGACGAACCTTTTGTCACCTCCATAATCGAGAAACATATCCTTATTCCACTAAGGATAATTTTGACCAATGTCCAGTGATCTACTCCTAGATCACTATTGTACTCCCTTGCCAAACTCAGGGCAGGGTATACAACAGGTCTGGTACACAGCATGGCATACTTTATAGAACCTATGGCTAAGGCATAGAGAATGACTTTCATTCTCTCTCTATCTTCTGTCGTGGTCGGGTTTTGAGTTTTACTCAACTTCACACCTTGTAACACAGGCAAGAACTCCTTCTTTGACTGTTCCATTTTGAACTACTTCAAAATCTTGTCAAGGTATGTACTCATTGAAAAAACTTATCAAGCATCTTGATCTATCTCTATAGATCTTGATGCTCAATATGTAAGCAGCTTCACCGAGGTCTTTCTTTGAAAAATTCCTTTCAAACATTCCTTTATGCTTTGCAGAATAATTCTACATTATCTCCGATCAACAATATGTCATTCACATATACTTATCAGAAATGCTGTAGTGCTCCCACTCACTTTCTTGTAAATACAGGCTTCACTGCAAGTCTGTATAAAACTATATGCTTTGATCAACTTATCAAAGCGTATATTCCAACTCCGAGATGCTTGCACCAGTCCATAGATGGATCGCTGGAGCTTGCATATTTTGTTAGTACCTTTAGGATTGACAAAACCTTTTGGTTGCATCATATGCAACTCTTCTTTAAGAAATCCATTAAGGAATGTAGTTTCGACATCCATTTGCCAGATTTCATAAAATGTGGCAATTTGCTAACATGATTCGGACAGACTTAAGCATCGCTACGAGTGAGAAAATCTCATCGTAGTCAACACCTTGAACTTTGTGAAAAACCTTTTTCCGACAAGTCTAGCTTTGTAGATAGTAACACTACTATCAGCGTCCGTCTTCCTCTTGAAGATCTATTTATTTTCTATGGCTTGCCGATCACCGGGCAAGTCAACCAAACTCCACACTTTTGTTCTCATACATGGATCCCATCTCAGATTTCATGGCCTCAAGCCATTTTGCGGAATCTGGGCTCATCATCGCTTCCTCATAGTTCGTAGGTTCGTCATGGTCAAGTAACATGACCTCCAGAACTGAATTATCGTACCACTCTGGTGCGAATTTCATTCTGGTTGACCTACGAGGTTCGGTAGTAACTTGATCTGAAGTTACATGATCATCATCATTAGCTTCCTCACTAATTGGTGTAGGAGTCATAGGAATAGATTTCTGTGATGAACTACTTTCCAATAAGGGAGCAGATACAGTTACCTCATCAAGTTCTACTTTCCTCCCACTCACTTCTTTCGAGAGAAACTCCTTCTCTAGAAAGGATCCATTCTTAGCAACGAATATCTTGCCTTCGGATCTGTGCTAGAAGGTGTACCCAATAGTAACTTTTGGGTATCCTATGAAGACGCACTTTTCCGATTTGGGTTTGAGCTTATCAGGATGAAACTTTTCACATAAGTATCGCAACCCCAAACTTTAAGAAACGACAGCTTAGGTTTCTTGCCAAACCACAGTTCATACGGTGTCGTCTCAACGGATTTAGATGGTGCCCTATTTAATGTGAATGTAGCTGTCTCTAATGCATAACCCCAAAACGCTAGTGGTAACCGGTAAGAGACATCATAGATCGCACCATATCTAATAAAGCACGGTTACGACGTTCGGACACACCATTACACTATAGTGTTCCAGGTGGCGTGAGTAGTGAAACTATTTCACATTGTTTTAACTGAAGACCAAACTCGTGAAGGAAATATGCCCTAGAGGCAATAATAAAGTTATTATTTATTTCCTTATATCATGATAAAAGTTTATTATTCATGCTAGAATTGTATTAACCGGAAACATAATACATGTGTGAATACATAGACAAACAGAGTGTCACTAGTATGCCTCTACTTGACTAGCTCGTTAATCAAAGATGGTTATGTTTCCTAACCATGGACAAAGAGTTGTTATTTGATTAACGGGATCACATCATTAGTTGAATGGTCTGATTGACATGACCCATTCCATTAGCTTAGCACCCGATCGTTTAGTATGTTGCTATTGCTTTCTTCATGACTTATACATGTTCCTATGACTATGAGATTATGCAACCCCCGTTTGCCAGAGGAACACTTTGTGTGCTACCAAACGTCACAACGTAACTGGGTGATTATAAAGGAGCTCTACAGGTGTCTCCAAAGGTACATGTTGGGTTGGCGTATTTCGAGATTAGGATTTGTCACTCTGATTGTCGGAGAGGTATCTCTGGGCCCTCTCGGTAATGCACATCACTTAAGCCTTGCAAGCATTGCAACTAATGAGTTAGTTGCGGGATGATGTATTACAGAACGAGTAAAGAGACTTGCCGGTAACGAGATTGAACTAGGTATAGGATACCGACGATCGAATCTCGGGCAAGTAACATACCGATGACAAAGGGAACAACGTATGTTGTTATGCGGTCTGACCGATAAAAGATCTTCGTAGAATATGTAGGAGCCAATATGAGCATCCAGGTTCCGCTATTGGTTATTGACCGGAGACGTGTCTCGGTCATGTCTACATTGTTCTCGAACCCGTAGGGTCCGCACGCTTAAGGTTACGATGACAGTTATATTATGAGTTTATGCATTTTGATGTACCGAAGGTTGTTCGGAGTCCCGGATGTGATCACGGACATGACGAGGAGTCTCGAAATGGTCGAGACATAAAGATTGATATATTGGAAGCCTATGTTTGGATATCGGAAGTGTTCCAGGTGAAATCGGGATTTTACCGGAGTACCGGGAGGTTACCGGAACCCCCTGGGAGGTATATGGGCCTTAGTGGGCCTTGGTGAGTGGAAGAGAGGAGAGGTGGCCAGAGATGGGCCGCACGCCCCTCCCCCGCTTGGTCCGAATAGGACAAGGAGAGGGGGCCGGCCCCCCTTCCTCCTCTCTCTCTCCTCTTTTCCCCCTCTCGCGAATCCTATTCCAATTAGGAAAGGGGAGTCCTACTCCCAGAAGGAGTAGGACTCCTCCTGGCGCCTCTCCTGGCCGGCCGCGCCCCCCTCCCTTGAACCTTTATATACGGAGGCAGGGGCACCCCCTAGAGACACAAGTTGATCCACGTGATCATATTCTTAGCCGTGTGCGGTGCCCCCTTCCACCATAGTCCTCGATAATATTGTAGCGGTGCTTTAGGCGAAGCCCTGCGGTAGTAGTACATCAAGATCGTCACCACGCCGTCGTGCTGACGGAACTCTTCCCCGACACTTTGCTGGATCGGAGTCCGGGATCGTCATCGAGCTGAACGTGTGCTAGAACTCGGAGGTGCCGTAGTTTCGGTGCTTGATCGGTCGGCCGTGAAGACGTAACGACTACAATCAACCAAAACGCTTCGTTTGTCGATCTACAAGGGTACGTAGATCACACTTCTCCCCTCTTCGTTGCTATGCATCACCATGATCTTGCGTGTGCGTAGGAATTTTTTGAAATTACTACGACGTTCCCCAACAGTGGCATCCGAGCCTAGGTTTTATATGTTGATGTTATATGCACGAGTAGAACACAAGTGAGTTGTGGGCGATATAAGTCATACTACTTACCAGCATGTCATACTTTGGTTCGGCGGTATTGTTGGACGAAGCGGCCCGGACCGACATTACGCGTACGCTTATGCGAGACCGGTTCTCCCGACGTGCTTTGCACATAGGTGGTTGCGGGTGACAGTTTCTCCAACTTTAGTTGAACTGAGTGTGGCTACGCCCGGTCCTTGTGAAGGTTAAAACAACACCAACTTGACAAACTATCGTTGTGGTTTTGATGCGTAGGTAAGATTGGTTCTTGCTTAAGCCCGTAGCAGCCACGTAAAACATGCAACAACAAAGTAGAGGACGTCTAACTTGTTTTTGCAGGACATGATGCTAAATTTTATTGTATGAGATGATCATGTTTTGTAACCAAGTTATCGACAACTGGCAGGAGCCATATGGTTGTCGCTTTATTGTATGCAATGCAATCGCGCTGTAATGCTTTACTTTATCACTAAGCGGTAGCGATAGTCGTGGAAGCATAAGATTGGCAAGACGACAACGATGCTACGATGGAGATCAAGGTGTCGCGCCGGTGACGATGGCGATCATGACGGTGCTTCGGAGATGGAGATCACAAGCACAAGATGATGATGGCCATATCATATCACTTATATTGATTGCATGTGATGTTTATCTTTTATGCATCTTATCTTGCTTTGATTGACGGTAGCATTATAAGATGATCTCTCACTAAATTATCAAGAAGTGTTCTCCCTGAGTATGCACCGTTGCGAAAGTTTTTCGTGCTGAGACACCACGTGATGATCGGGTGTGATAGGCTCTACGTTCAAATACAACGGGTGCAAAACAGTTGCACACGCGGAATACTCAGGTTATACTTGACGAGCCAAGCATATACAGATATGGCCTCGGAACACGGAGACCGAAAGGTCGAGCGTGAATCATATAGTAGATATGATCAACATAGTGATGTTCACCAATGAAACTACTCCATCTCACGTGATGATCGGACATGGTTTAGTTGATTTGGATCACGTAATCACTTAGAGGATTAGAGGGATGTCTATCTAAGTGGGAGTTCTTCAAGTAATATGATTAATTGAACCTAAATTTATCATGAACTTAGTACCTGATAGTATCTTGCTTGTTTATGTATGATTGTAGATAAATGGCCCGTGCTGTTGTTTCGTTGAATTTTAATGCGTCCCTTGAGAAAGCAAAGTTGAAAGATGATGGTAGCAATTACACGGACTGGGTCCGTAACTTGAGGATTATCCTCATTGCTGCACAGAAGAATTAAGTCCTGGAAGCACCGTTGGGTGCCAGGCCTACTGCTGGAGCAACACCAGATGTTGTGAACGTCTGACAGAGCAAAGCTGAAGACTACCTGATAGTTCAGTGTGCCATGCTTTACGGCTTACAACCGGGACTTCAACGACGTTTTGAACGTCATGGAGCATATGAGATGTTCCAGGAGTTGAAGTTAATATTTCAAGCAAATGCCCGGATTGAGAGATATGAAGTCTCCAATAAGTTCTATAGCTGCAAGATGGAGGAGAACAGTTCTGTTAGTGAACATATACTCAAAATGTCTGGGTATAATAATCACTTGATTCAAATGGGAGTTAATCTTCCAGATGATTGCATCATTGACAGAATTCTCCAATCACTGCCACCAAGCTACAAGAGCTTCGTGATGAACTATAATATGCAAGGGATGAATAAGACTATTCCCGAGCTCTTCGCAATGCTGAAAGCTGCGGAGGTAGAAATCAAAAAGGAGCATCAAGTGTTGATGGTCAACAAGACCACTAGTTTCAAGAAAAAGGGCAAAGGGAAGAAGAAGGGGAACTTCAAGAAGAACAACAAGCAAGTTGCTGCTCAAGAGAAGAAACCCAAGTCTGGACCTAAGCCTGAAAAACTGAGTGCTTCTACTGCAAGCAGACTGGTCACTGGAAGCGGAACTGCCCCAAGTATTTGGCGGATAAGAAGGATGGCAAGGTGAACAAAGGTATATGTGATATACATGTTATTGATGTGTACCTTACTAATGCTCGCAGTAGCACCTGGGTATTTGATACTGGTTCTGTTGCTAATATTTGCAACTCGAAACAGGGACTACGAATTAAGCGAAGATTGGCTAAGGACGAGGTGACGATGCGCGTGCGAAACGGTTCCAAAGTCGATGTGATCGCGGTCGGCACGCTACCTCTACATCTACCTTCGGGATTAATATTAGACCTAAATAATTGTTATTTGGTGCCAGCGTTAAGCATGAACATTACATCTGGATCTTGTTTGATGCGAGACGGTTATTCATTTAAATCAGAGAATAATGGTTGTTCTATTTATATGAGTAATATCTTTTATGGTCATGCACCCTTGAAGAGTGGTCTATTCTTATTGAATCTCGATAGTAGTAACACACATATTCATAATGTTGAAGCCAAAAGATGCAGAGTTGATAATGATAGTGCAACTTATTTGTGGCACTGCCGTTTAGGTCATATCGGTGTAAAGCGCATGAAGAAACTCCATACTGATGGACTTTTGGAACCACTTGATTATGAATCACTTGGTACTTGCGAACCGTGCCTCATGGGCAAGATGACTAAAACGCCGTTCTCCGGTACTATGGAGAGAGCAACAGATTTGTTGGAAATCATACATACAGATGTATGTGGTCCGATGAATATTGAGGCTCGTGGCGGATATCGTTATTTTCTCACCTTCACAGATGACTTAAGCAGATATGGGTATATCTACTTAATGAAACATAAGTCTGAAACGTTTGAAAAGTTCAAAGAATTTCAGAGTGAAGTTGAAAATCATCGTAACATGAAAATAAAGTTTCTATGATCTGATCATGGAGGAGAATATTTGAGTTACGAGTTTGGTGTACATTTGAAACAATGCGGAATAGTTTCGCAACTCATGCCACCCGGAACACCACAGCGTAATGGTGTGTCCGAATGTCGTAATCGTACTTTACTAGATATGGTGCGATCTATGATGTCTCTTACTGATTTACCGCTGTCGTTTTGGGGTTATGCTTTGGAGACGGCCGCATTCACGTTAAATAGGGCACCATCAAAATCCGTTGAGACGACGCCTTATGAACTATGGTTTGGCAAGAAACCAAAGTTGTTGTTTCTGAAAGTTTGGGGCTGCGATGCTTATGTGAAAAAGCTTCAACCTGATAAGCTCGAACCCAAATCGGAGAAATGTGTCTTCATAGGATATCCAAAGAAGACTATTGGATACACCTTCTATCACAGATCCGAAGGCAAGACTTTTGTTGCTAAGTTCGGAAACTTTCTAGAGAAGGAGTTTCTCTCGAAAGAAGTGAGTGGGAGGAAAGTAGAACTTGACGAGGTAACTGTACCTGCTCCCTTATTGGAAAGTAGTGCATCACAGAAAACTGTTTCTGTGACACCTACACCAATTAGTGAGGAAGCCAATGATAATGATCATGAAACTTCAGAACAAGATACTACTGAACCTCGTAGATCAACCAGAGTGAGATCCACGCCAGAGTGGTACGGTAATCCAGTTCTGGAAGTCATGCTACTAGATCATGATGAACCTACAAACTATGAAGAAGCAATGGTGAGCCCAGATTCCGCAAAATGGCTTGAAGCCATGAAATCTGAGATGGGATCCATGTATGAGAACAAAGTGTGGACTTTGGTTGACTTGCCCAATGATCGGCAAGCAATTGAGAACAAATGGATCTTCAAGAAGAAGACTGACGCCGACGGTAATATTACTGTCTACAAAGCTCGACTTGTCACAAAAGGGTTTCGGCAAGTTCAAGGGGTTGACTACGATGAGACCTTCTCACCCGTAGCGATGCTTAAGTCTGTCCGAATCATGTTAGCAATTGCCGCATTTTATGATTATGAAATTTGGCAGATGGATGTCAAAACTGCATTCCTGAATGGATTTCTGGAAGAAGAGTTGTATATGATGCAACCGGAAGGTTTTGTCGATCCAAAGGGAGCTAACAAAAGTGTGCAAGCTCCAGCGGTCCATTTATGGAGTGGTGCAAGCCTCTCGGAGTTGGAATAAACGCTTTGATAGTGTGATCAAAGCATTTGGTTTTATACAGACTTTTGGAGAAGCCTGTATTTACAAGAAAGTGAGTGAGAGCTCTGTAGCATTTCTGATATTATATGTGGACGACATATTACTGATCGGAAATGATATAGAATTTCTGGATAGCATAAAGGGATACTTGAATAAGAGTTTTTCAATGAAAGACCTCGGTGAAGCTGCTTACATATTAGGCATAAAGATCTATAGAGATAGATCAAGACGTTTAATTGGACTTTCACAAAGCACATACCTTGACAAGATTTTGAAGAAGTTCAAAATGGATCAAGCAAAGAAAGGGTTCTTGCCTGTGTTACAAGGTGTGAAGTTGAGTCAGACTCAATGCCCGACCACTGCAGAAGATAGAGAGAAAATGAAAGATGTTCCCTATGCTTCAGCCATAGGCTCTATCATGTATGCAATGCTGTGTACCAGACCTAATGTGTGCCTTGCTATAAGTCTAGCAGGGAGGTACCAAAGTAATCCAGGAGTGGATCACTGGACAGCGGTCAAGAACATCCTGAAGTACCTGAAAAGGACTAAGGGTATGTTTCTCGTATATGGATGTGACAAAGAGCTCATCGTAAACGGTTACGTTGATGCAAGCTTTGACACTGATCCGGACGATTCTAAATCGCAAACCGGATACGTGTTTACATTAAACGGTGGAGCTGTCAGTTGGTGCAGTTCTAAACAAAGCGTCGTGGCGGGATCTACGTGTGAAGCGGAATACATAGCTGCTTCGGAAGCAGCAAATGAAGGAGTCTGGATGAAGGAGTTCATATCCGATCTAGGTGTCATACCTAGTGCATCGGGTCCAATGAAAATCTTTTGTGACAATACTGGTGCAATTGCCTTGGCGAAGGAATCCAGATTTCACAAGAGAACCAAGCACATCAAGAGACGCTTCAATTCCATCCGGGATCTATTCCAGGTGGGAGACATAGAGATTTGCAAGATACATACGGATCTGAATGTTGTAGACCTGTTGACTAAGCCTCTTCCACGAGCAAAACATGATCAGCACCAAGGCTCCATGGGTGTTAGAATCATTACTGTGTAATCTAGATTATTGACTCTAGTGCAAGTGGGAGACTGAAAGAAATATGCCCTAGAGGCAATAATAAAGTTATTATTTATTTCCTTATATCATGATAAAAGTTTATTATTCATGCTAGAATTGTATTAACCGGAAACATAATACATGTGTGAATACATAGACAAACAGAGTGTCACTAGTATGCCTCTACTTGACTAGCTCGTTAATCAAAGATGGTTATGTTTCCTAACCATGGACAAAGAGTTGTTATTTGATTAACGGGATCACATCATTAGTTGAATGATCTGATTGACATGACCCATTCCATTAGCTTAGCACCCGATCGTTTAGTATGTTGCTATTGCTTTCTTCATGACTTATACATGTTCCTATGACTATGAGATTATGCAACTCCCGTTTACCGGAGGAACACTTTGTGTGCTACCAAACGTCACAACGTAACTGGGTGATTATAAAAAGGTGCCTTCTACATCTCCAAAGGTACATGTTGGGTTGGCGTATTTCGAGATTAGGATTTGTCACTCCGATTGTCGGAGAGGTATCTCTGGGCCCTCTCGGTAATGCACATCACTTAAGCCTTGCAAGCATTGCAACTAATGAGTTAGTTGCGGGATGATGTATTACAGAACGAGTAAAGAGACTTGCCGGTAACGAGATTGAACTAGGTATAGGATACCGACGATCGAATCTCGGGCAAGTAACATACCGATGACAAAGGGAACAACGTATGTTGTTATGCGGTCTGACCGATAAAAGATCTTCGTAGAATATGTAGGAGCCAATATGAGCATCCAGGTTCCGCTATTGGTTATTGACCGGAGACGTGTCTCGGTCATGTCTACATTGTTCTCGAACCCGTAGGGTCCGCACGCTTAAGGTTACGATGACAGTTATATTATGAGTTTATGCATTTTGATGTACCGAAGGTTGTTCGGAGTCCCGGATGTGATCACGGACATGACGAGGAGTCTCGAAATGGTCGAGACATAAAGATTGATATATTGGAAGCCTATGTTTGGATATCGGAAGTGTTCCAGGTGAAATCGGGATTTTACCGGAGTACCGGGAGGTTACCGGAACCCCCTGGGAGGTATATGGGCCTTAGTGGGCCTTGGTGGAAGAGAGGAGAGGTGGCCATAGATGGGCCGCGCGCCCCTCCCCCCCTTGGTCCGAATAGGACAAGGAGAGGGGGCCGGCCGCCCTTCCTCCTCTCTCTCCTCTTTTCCCCCCTCCGCGAATCCTATTCCAATTAGGAAAGGGGGGGAGTCCTACTCCCAGAAGGAGTAGGACTCCTCCTGGCGCGCCTCTCCTGGCCGGCCGGCCCCCCTCCCTTGAACCTTTATATACGGAGGCAGGGGCACCCCCTAGAGACACAAGTTGATCAACGTGATCATATTCTTAGCCGTGTGCGGTGCCCCCTTCCACCATAGCCCTCGATAATATTGTAGCGGTGCTTAGGCGAAGCCCTGCGACAGTAGTACATCAAGATCGTCACCACGCCGTCGTGCTGACATAACTCTTCCCTGACACTTTGCTGGATCGGAGTCCAGGGATCGTCATCGAGCTGAATGTGTGCTAGAACTCGGAGGTGCCGTAGTTTCGGTGCTTGATCGGTCGGGCCATGAAGACGTACGACTACATCAACCAAGTTAACGCTTCCGTTGTCGATCTACAAGGGTACGTAGATCACACTCTCCCCCTCTCGTTGCTATGCATCATCATGATCTTGCGTGTGCGTAGGATTTTTTTTGAAATTACTACGTTCCCCAACAACTCGTAACTCAAATATTTTACTTATGCGATCATATCGTAGAAACTTTTATCTTTTTTATGATGATTCTCCACTTCACTCTGAAATTCTTTGAACTTTTCAAATATTTCGGACTTGTGTTTCATCAAGTAGATATACTCATATCTGCTCAAATCATCTGTGAAGATCAGAAAATAATGATACCTTCCGCGAGCCTCAATATTCATCGGACCACATACATCGGTATGTATGATTTCCAACAAATCTGTTGCTCGCTCCATTATTCCAGAGAACGGAGTCTTAGTCATCTTGCCCATGAGGCATGGTTCGCAAGCATCAAGTGATTCATAATCAAGTGATTCCAAAAGTCCATCAGCATGGAGTTTCTTCATGCGCTTTACACCAATATGACCTAAACGGTAGTGCCACAAATAAGTTGCACTATCATTATTAACTTTGCATCTTTTGGTTTCAATATTATGAATATGTGTATCACTACGATCGAGATCCAACGAACCATTTTCATCAGGTGTGTAACCATATAAGGTTTTATTCATGTAAACAGAACAACAATTTATTCTCTTACTTAAATGAATAGCCGTATTGCAATAAAGATGATCAAATCATATTCATGCTCAACGCAAACACCAAATAACACTTACTTAGGTTCAATACTAATCCCGAAAGTATAGGGAGTGTGCGATGATGATCATATCAATCTTGGAACCACTTCCAACACACATCGTCACTTCACCCTTAACTAGTCTCTGTTCATTCCGCATCTCCTGTTTCGAGTTACTACTCTTAGCAACTGAACCAGTATCAAATACCGAGGGGTTGCTACAAACACTAGTAAAGTACACATCAATAACATGTATATCCAATATACCTTTGTTCACTTTGCCATCCTTCTTATCCACTAAATACTTGGGGCAGTTCCGCTTCTAGTGACCAGTCCCTTTGCAGTAAAAGCACTTAGTCTCAGGCTTAGGTCCAGACTTGGGCTTCTTCACTTGAGCAGCAACTTGCTTGCCGTTCTTCTTGATGTTCCCCTTCTTCTCTTTGCCCTTTTCTTGAAACTAGTGGTCTTGTCAATCATCAACATTTGATGCTTCTCTTGATTTCTACCTTCGTCGATTTCAGCATCACGAAGAGCTTGGGAATCGTTTACGTCATCCCCTGCATATTATAGTTCATCACGAAGTTCTAGCAACTTGGTGATGGTGACTAGAGAACTCTGTCAATCACTATCTTATCTGAAGATTAACTCCCACTTGATTCAAGCGATTGTAGTACCCAGACAATCTAAGCACATGCTCACTGCTTGAGCTATTCTCCTCCATCTTTTAGCTATAGAACTTGTTGGAGACTTCATATCTCTCAACTCAGGTATTTGCTAGAAATATTAACTTCAACTCCTGGAACATCTCATATGGTCCATGACGTTCAAAACATCTTTGAAGTACCGATTCTAAGCCGTTTAAGCATGGAGCACTAAACTATCGAGTAGTCATCATATTGAGCTAGCCAAACATTCATGACGTCTGCATCTGCTCCTGCAATAGGTCTGTCACCTAGCGGTGCATTAAGGACATAATTATTCTGTGCAACAATGAGGATAAACCTCAGATCAGGGATCCAATCCGCATCATTGCTACTAACATCTTTCAACTTAGTTTTCTCTAGGAACATATAAAAATTAAATGGGGAGCAACATCGCGAGCTATTGATCTATAACATAGATATGCTAATACTACCAGGACTAAGTTCATGATAAATTAAAGTTCAATTAATCATATTACTTAAGAACTCCCACTTAGAAAGACATTCCTCTAATCTTCTAAGTGATCACGTGATCCAAATCAACTAAACCATAACGGATCATCACGTGAAATGGAGTAGCTTTCAATGGTGAACATGAATATGTTGATCATATCTACTATATGATTCACGCTCGACCTTTCGGTCTCAGTGTTCCGAGGCCATATCTGCATATGCTAGGCTCGTCAAGTTTAACCTGAGTATTCTGCGTGTGCAAAACTGGCTTGCACCCGTTGTAGATGGACGTAGAGCTTATCACACCCGATCATCACGTGGTGTCTGGGCACGACGAACTTTGGCAACGGTGCATACTCAGGGAGAACACTTTTATCTTGAAATTTAGTGAGAGATCATCTTATAATGCTACCGCCAATCAAAGCAAGATAAGATGCATAAAAGATAAACATCACATGCAATCAATATAAGTGATATGATATGGCCATCATCATCTTGTACTTGTGATCTCCATCTCCGAAGTACCGTCATGATCACCATTGTCACCGGCGTGACACCTTGATCTCCATCGTAGCATCGTTGTCGTCTCGCCAATCTTATGCTTCCACGACTATCACTACCGCTTAGTGATAAAGTAAAGCATTACAGTGCGATTGCATTGCATACAATAAAGCGACAACCATATGGCTCCTGCTAGTTGCCGATAACTCGGTTACAAAACATGATCATCTCATACAATAAAATTTAGCATCATGTCTTGACCATATCACATCACAACATGCCCTGCAAAAACAAGTTAGACGTCCTCTACTTTGTTGTTGCAAGTTTTACGTGGCTGCTACGGGCTTTAGCAAGAACCGTTCGTACCTACGCATCAAAACCACAACGATAGTTTGTCAAGTTGGTGCTGTTTTAACCTTCGCAAGGACCGTGCGTAGCCACACTCAGTTCAACTAAAGTTGGAGAAACTAACACCCGCCAGCCACCTGTGTGCAAAGCACGTCAGTAGAACCAGTCTCGCGTAAGCGTACGCGTAATGTCGGTCCGGGCCGCTTCATACAATAATACCGCCGAACCAAAGTATGACATGCTGGTAAGCAGTATGACTTATATCACCCATAACTCACTTGTGTTCTTCTCGTGCATATAACATCAACGCATAAAACCTGGCTCGGATGCCACTGTTGGGGAACGTAGTAATTTCAAAAAAATTCCTACGCACACGCAAGATCATGGTTATGCATGGCAACGAGAGGGGAGAGTGTTGTCTACGTACCCTTGTAGACCGGAAGCAGAAGCATTATAACAACGCGGTTGATGTAGTCACACGTCTTCATGGCCCGACCGATCAAGCACTGAAACTACGGCACCTCCAAGTTCTAGCACACGTTCAGCTCGATGACGATCCCCGGACTTCGATCCAGCAGAATGTCGGGGAAGAGTTTCGTCAGCACGACGGCATGGTGACGATCTTGATGTTCTACCATCGCAGGACTTCGCCTAAGCACCACTACAATATTATTGAGGATTATGGTGGAGGGGGGCACCGCACACGGCTAACAGATCAATGATCAATTGTTGTGTTTATGGGGTGCCCCCTGCCCCCGTATATAAAGGAGCAAGGGAGGGAGGCGCCCGGCCTAGGAGGAGGGCGCGCCAAGGGGGGAGTCCTACTCCCACCGGGAGTAGGACTCCTCCTTCCCTTGTTTGAGTAGGAGAGAAGAAAAGAGGGGGAGAGGAACAAGGAAAAGTGGGTTGCACCCCTTGTCCAATTCGGACCAGAGGGGGGCGCCTCCTTCCTTTTGGCCTCTCTCCTCTATTCCCGTATGGTCCAATAAGGCCCATATACTCCCCGGCGAATTCCCGTAACTCTCCGGTACTCCGAAAAATACCCGAATCACTCGGAACCTTTCCGATATCCGAATATAGTCGTCCAATATATCGATCTTTACGTCTCGACCATTTCGAGACTCCTCGCCATGTCCCCGATCTCATCCGGGACTCCGAACTCCTTCGGTAAATCAAAACTCATAAACTCATAATATAACTGTCATCGAAACCTTAAGCGTGCGGACCCTACGGGTTCGAGAACAATGTAGACATGATCGAGACACATCTCCGGTTAATAACCAATAGCGGAACCTGGATGCTCACATTGGCTCCCACATATTCTACGAAGATCTTTATCGGTCAAACTGCATAACAGCATACGTTGTTCCCTTTGTCATCGGTATGTTACTTGCCCGAGATTCGATCATCGGTATCTCAATACCTAGTTCAATCTCGTTACCGGCAAGTCTCTTTACTCGTTTCGTAATACATCATCCTGCAACTAACTCATTAGTTGCAATGCTTGCAAGGCTTAAGTGATGTGCATTACCGAGAGGGCCCAGAGATACCTCTCCGACAATCGGAGTGACAAATCCTAATCTCGAAATACGCCAACCCAACAAGTACCTTCGGAGACACCTATAGAGCACCTTTATAATCACCCAGTTATGTTGTGACGTTTGGTAGCACACAAAGTGTTCCTCCGGTAAACGGGAGTTGCATAATCTCATAGTCATAGGAACATGTATAAGTCATGAAGAAAGCAACAACAACAAACTAAACGATCAAGTGTTATGCTAACGGAATGGGTCAAGTCAATCACATCATTCTCCTAATGATGTGATCCCGTTAATCAAATGACAACTCATGTCTATGGTTAGGAAACATAACCATCTTTGATCAACGAGCTAGTCAAGTAGAGGCATACTAGTGACACTCTGTTTGTCTATGTATTCACACATGTATTATGTTTCCGGTTTAATACAATTCTAGCATGAATAATAAACATTTATCATGATATAAGGAAATAAATAATAACTTTATTATTGCTTCTAGGGCATATTTCCTTCAGCTCATGCCCTTGCGTTGGAACCCTCGCCGGTGTAGCTCCGGACCCGGCGGCCCTCGACCTGCGTATTCCAGTGTCATGATGGCTTTGGCCCCAGCAGACCGGATCTGCGTCTCCTCCAGTTCTTGGCTTGTCGGCGTCGTCGATCGCCGTCGTGTTCCCTGCATCGGCCCCCTTTTGCCCAACCGACTCCCCCAACCCCGGACACCTTGCTGCCCCACCCCTTGTCATGCCCAAGGTTCGCGTGTCCAGCGCGGCTTCCCTCTGGTGGTGGTGGTTCTTCAACCTACGTGTGGCTTTCGACTCCCGGTTCCGACCCGGTGGCTTTGGCTTTGGGATTGCTCAGACATAGGCCGTGGAGAAATCCCTACTCGGCTTTTCGATGCTGGCAACGGCGACACTCGCGAGTGCCGTCTCCTCCCTGGAGGTGTTGTCATGGCCTCTCCCCGCGCCCATCCTCGAGATCGGACGACAATGGCGCCGCGATGTTGTTTTCCTTCTTGAAGGTGTCGTCTTGCGTGCTCGCGGTGTCGCCGGTGGTGAATTCGTGGTTTTCTGACTTTACTTGGTTTGGACTACTTCTCTAGTTAGTGGGCTTAGCTGTGTTGTTTGCTTGTTCGGGCCAAGCACCTTGTCTCTCTTCTTTTTCTATTTTGGGCACCATGTTCACACCTTGCGTTCCTGCATGTGTTGTACCTCACTTGTACTCATTCTCTCTTCTTCTATCAATGAAAAAATACGCATGCTTTGCATATTCGTGAAAATATAACTCAATAAGATGAACATCTATTTCCAGCACACACCCTCACTCACTTTAAAAAAATTGAAGATTAAATCAGGAATCATGCTAGTGAACATCTATTTCCAGCACGCATTAGTTTTGAGAACATATACCACTTAGAATATTTTCTTTACTATTTAGAGAACTTAGCAGCTGGAATTAGTGCAAGATACAATCACATGTCATGTTAATGATGATTTAAGACATAATTTATTGCTGAAACCTTTGTGAACTACACTAATATCCTATTGCATGGCGCAACTCAACTATGTTCTCCAGCGGAATTATCTTTTTGGAGAAGTAGAAAGAATCACTTTCAGTTTAACCTCATCTCTGAACCTAGCTGACTAAATCTTCTTCATAATAAAATGGCTGATAGATACATTAATTTGTTGATGGTTGATTAGCGGTTGCTGGTTGCGTGTAATTTTCGCTCCCGAGCAAGGAGGTAGCCACCTTGTAGGTTCTTCACATTCTAGACCCCCTGCAACGAAGATCAGAATCAATTAATTCACATTGATCTCAACCAGACATGGAGAATCGATCAAAAACAATTCAGTAGCTAACTAACTAAGCGAGACACACCACCTGCGGCGGCAAGCCTAGAGTGGAACCATGTGCAGCCGCCGCAAGGATGTTCTATCAACACAAACAATAAAGTGTATTTTGTCAGAAAATGATAAAGGTTAATTGCTAAACGAAGTACCTTTTTCTATCATATTATAAGGCAAATGCTTGCATAATTGGTCAGCATGGTTTGATGTTAGGCTTAGGATTACACAAAAACTTTAGCCTAAAGTTCTTTCAAAAGTTGAAGATCAACATGCTAGTTTTGAATCATTAGCTATATAAACTACATATGGAAGAACCAAAAAGGTTACAAAGAAAATGGTTGTTCACATACTTTGGATGCGCCATCTACTTCAATTCATCAATTGGTTTGGTTTTAGACGAAGAATGACAACAAAAGTATTAGGCATGGTGGGCTTGTACTTGGCAGTTCTCCTGTAGATACCATACATACCGGATATGACAGATAGTGTATGAATTAATTTGCATTAAACTATAAGCCTACGCGAAGCAATACTATTTTCATTCTACCTTGTCGCACGTCAAAATGAGGTGAAGCAAATGATGACCGAGGCCTTAACTTTGATAGCAGCCTGCACCTAGCAAAAAGGTAGCGAACTTTTTTACACTTATAAACACAAATCAGACTCTATATTCGAAGGTGGAAGATAGAAATTGTTATCATGGAAACACTAATAAAGACTTGAAAAATGAAAAGAACTTAAATATGCACTAAAGAGAAGGCAATTGTAACACCCCGGATGTAACTTACCATATTTGTAACTCCGTCTCTGCCATTTTCGGCTTTAAATTATGAGTTTTCCCTTCATGGTTGGGTTTTTGTCTTTGTTTTGCATTTTGTTCATGTCATGCATTTCATATCATGTCATCATGTGCATCTCATTTGCATTCGTGTTCATCTCATGCATCCAAACATTTTCCCCGTTGTCCGTTTTGCAATCCGACACTCCTACGTCCTCCGGCGCCCCTTTTGTCTCTTTTCGTGAGCGGGTGTTAAACGTTCTCGAAATGGACCGAGATTTGCCAAGTGGCCTTGGTACACCACCGGTAGACCGCCTGTCAAATTTCATGTCATTTGGAGTCCGTTTGATACTCCAACGGTTACCCGGGGAACCGTAAAGGCCTCGCGTGTGTTGCAGCCCAACACCCCTCTAAAACGGCCCTATAACCCATCCAAACCACTCACATGTCCTCCGCCGTCGGATCACGGTCGTGTGGTCGAAAACTACACCTCATTTGGACATTCCCACCTCCTTCTAGGTATAAATATGTCCTCCCGTCCAAATTTGGGTCCAAAACCCTAGCCCCGCTCATCGCGTGCCGTCGGACACGTCCGCGTCCACCACCGTGCCCGCACCTACCGGATCCTGCCACGTGGCAGACCACCGTCGTCGCCGTCGGCCCGCGAACCCGAGGCGGGCCCGCCGAGCCCATCCGTCACCGCCCCGCGTATGCCTCGTCCGCCGCGCGCCTGCGCCTCCTCCCGCCGAGCCCATCCGCTGCCGCCCCGCGTATGCCTCGTCCGCCGCGCGCCCGCGCCTCCTCCTCGCTGCCCGACGCCGTCGCGGCTTCACCGCGCTGCCGCAACCTGCCCTCGCCGGCGACCGCGCCCGGGAGCCGCCGCCTCCACCGATGTCCGCCGCCTCCATCGACATCCGCCGCCTCGCCGCTCCTCCACCATCTCGTTGCTCGCGCTGCCCCGCGCCTCCCCGTCGTCGCCCTACCTCGTCCCGGATCAGGCGACCCCGGAGCTCCAGCGAGCTCCTCGCAACCTCCGGCCACCGCCTCTCCTTCCTCTCCAGCGAACTACTCCGGCCATCCTCGTTCTTCGCGACAAACCCTAGATCTATTTTTGAGAGGGTAATTTTTGTCTAAGTCCTTTCCTTGTAACATTTTCTGGCCCTGTTCACCATGCCATAACTTCATGTGTGCTGCTCTGTTTTGTGCGTGTAATATATCAAAATGTTCATCATGATGTGCTCTTCATTTTGTTCCATTGTGACATGCTTGTTTGAGTCCATCTTGATGCCCAAATCGTGGATGCAAGAGTGCTATAAATTGTTAGGTGTTGATTCTTATCAGAGTATGAGGATTTTTCATTTTTGCTAAATTTGTTGTGTGCTGCATATGGGCATGAGCTCTACATGTATTTTGATTTATGCCATGCCATCTTTACAGGGGTGTTTTCCATGTATTTTTTGATCTTTGTGGTGACTGGAACAAGCATGCAAAAGTAGCCTTCATGATATTGCTAATTTCAGGGACTTAGGATTTTGCTAAGTCCTTGCTCTACTGTTATTTTTATGCCATGTAAACTAGATGCTACAGTGAGATCCATGCTTGTTTTGGCTAGCTTCAGTAAGGATGATTTGGACATATGGTTATGCTCTATCCATCCATGCCCCTGTTTGCAATTATGGAGTGCCCTAGCATGTCTTAATCTTGCTCTACTTTTGCTATAAAATATTCCTGGCAGATTGTTTACATGTTAATCAATTTTGCCATGGTTGTTGTAGTTGATCCATGCATGCTATGAACTTGCTTCTACCATGTTTAGCTTCATGAACATGTCTTCTTGCTGGTAGTATGCTTGTATTGTCATGCAATGCCTTGTGGTGAGTGAATCGAGCTCGCAAAGATGCCTTCATAATTCTGTTTATGCCATGCCCAGTTTTCTGCTAAGTCTGAATCTGTTAACGGAACTTGCTTTGTTTACTTGGGTGCCATCATATCTTGTGTGCCTTTTTGGCTCATGGTCAGTAAGGGACTTTTGTTCTATGCTTTGAGTAGATTCATGCCATGCCTTTGTTTTCTATGATTTGTTCCTATAGCATGTTGTTTGCTTGCTCTAAACCTGGCTTCCTGATGTTAATTTCTGGCATGTTAGTATTTTCACTAAGACTGTGAAGCTGATATCTTTTGCACTTTTGCCATGCTTGTTTGAACCTGTTCTAGTGTGTTTTAGCCATAGCTCAGTGTTCATGTTTTGTCAAGCATCTCGAGTAGTTCACTTCCATATGCTTTGTTGATATGTTGGGGTGCAGTAGCTTAGTTTCTTCTTGCATTCTAGATGGCATCGTGCTGTTAATCGCAGAATTGTGCCATTCTTGTTTTGCTTGCCATTTGCAAACTGTGCATCCGATTCCGGTGATCTTTATATCGATTTTGACCGAAATCATCTCATCTTTCCAGCGGCACACTTGGTTTGCCAAGTTGATGCCTGGTTCAATCTTTCCCTTCCAGAGCACGCATATGCATTGCATATCACATCCCGCATATCATGTCATGTTTTGCATCATGTTGCTTGCGCATTGCACCGTGGTTGATTGTTGTTTCCTTTGCTTGTGTTCTTGCTTTGGGTAGATCCGGGAGATGAGTACATGATCGAGGAACCCGTTGAGTACGCTAACGAGGATCAAGCTTTCGTCAACTCTGAGAATTTTGCAGGCAAGATGACCATACCCTCGAAATCACTTCTATCTTTGCTTGCTAGTTGTTCGCTCTATTGCTATGCCGCAATACCTACCACTTGCTATAACGTGCCTCCCATATTACCATGTTAAGCCTCTAACCCACCTTTTCCTAGCAAACCGTTGTTTGGCTATGTTACCGCTTTGCTCAGCCCCTCTTATAGCATTGCTAGTTGCAGGTGGAGATGAAGTTTGTTCTATGTTGGAACATGGTTATTGTTGGGATATCATTATTATACCTTGTTTAATTTAATGCATCTATATACTTGGTAAAGGGTGGAAGGCTCGGCCTTATGCTTGGTGTTTTGTTCCACTCTTGCCGCCCTAGTTTCCGTCATACCGGTGTTATGTTCCTTGATTTTGCGTTCCTTACACGGTTGGGTGTTATGGGAACCCCTTGACAGTTCGCCTTGAATAAAACTCCTCCAGCAAGGCCCAACCTTGGTTTTACCATTTGCCACCTAAGCCTTTTTCCCTTGGGTTCTGCAGACTCAAGGGTCATCTTTATTTTAAACCCCCCGGACCAGTGCTCCTCTGAGTGTTGGTCCGAAAAGGGCAGCCTGCGGGGCCACCTCGGGGCAACTCGAGGGTTGGTTTTACTCATAGCTTGACCTATCCGGTGTGCCCTGAGAACAAGATACGTGCGACTCCTATCGGGATTTGTCGGCACATCGGGCGGCTTTGCTGGTCTTGTTTTACCATTGTCCAAATGTCTTGTTACCGGGATTCCGAGACTGATCGGGTCTTCCCGGGAGAAGGAATATCCTTCGTTGACCGTGAGAGCTTGTGATGGGCTAAGTTGGGACACCCCTGCAGGGTTTTGAACTTTCGAAAGCCGTGCCCGTGGTTATGGGCACATGGGAATTTGTTAATGTCCGGTTGTAGAGAACTTGACACATAACTTAATTAGAATGAATCAACTGCGTCTGTAGCCGTGATGGTCTCTTTTCGGCGGAGTCCGGGAAGAGAACACGGTCTCGTGTTATGCTTGAACGTAAGTAGCCTCAGGATCACTTCTTGATCATTATTAGCTTCTCGACCGTGCTTTGCTTCTCTTCTCGCTCTCTTTTGCGTAAGTTAGCCACCACATATGCTAGTGCTTGCTGCAGCTCCACCTCACTACCCCTTTCCTACCTTTAAGCTTAAATAGTTTTGATCGCGAGGGTGTGAGATTGCTGAGTCCCCGCGACTCACAGATACTTCCAAACAGATACAAGTGCTGATGATGCCAGTGCAGGGGACGCTATCGAATTCAAGTAGGAGTTCGACAAGGATTCGGGCCGTTACTATGTTTCTTTTCCGGATGATCAGTAGAGGAGTCCAGTTGGGGCGATCGGGGATCTAGCATTTGGGGTTGTCTTTCTTTATTTGGTTCCATAGTCGGACCTTGATTGTATTCTGGATGATGTATGATACATTTATGTATTGTGTGAAGTGGCGATTGTAAGCCAACTCTTTATCCCTTTCTTATTCAGTACATGGGATGTGTAAATATTACCCCTCTTGCGACATGCCTACCATGCGGTTATGCCTCTAAGTCGTGCTGACACGTGAGAGATATAGCCGCATCATGGGTGTTACAGCAATGGTTGACTCAAAGTGAGTCATGGTTCTCCCACATATTTCACAGTACGGTTGAAGTATAAAACTTGGCTGAAGACGTTCTCAGCCCGTGAAACAATTCAAGAACACATTCAGTGCCTATCCTTTGGTATGGTATTTCTTGGTAAAGTATTAGTATTTAAATCAAATTTGAACTACAGAAAAGGGTTCTTTGTCCACAAATGCCCCTCCCAAAACATGCCTGCGTTAATCAAGAGAATGGACACCTCGAAAGAAATTTCGCCTCAACACAAATTCTGCCCACTACTAAATATTCTCAACTGGATACAACATGCATAGAGTCTAAGCACCAGGAAAATAGCCTCACTACCTGAACAAAACAACTACTAAATATTCTCAACTGGATACAACATGCATAGAGTCTAAGCACCAGGAAAATAGCCTCCTTACCTGAACAAAACAACTGCAATTCATGTTACGAGTAGTATTGATCAGCAGTACGGGAGAGCAAAAGTATGAAGATCTGCAAGAGGAAACACCTTGTCATGCTTTATGCTGTTGCTGTATTTAAGAAGTCTAAAAGGACCCCCTTTGTTGGTCATATTCTAGAGTGGTATAAGAACTTAATATGCTTGAGTAAATAAACACGTATTGCTTAATTAGATTATCGATGCTTTATGCTGCTGCATTTAAGAAGTCTAAAAGGACCCCCTTTGCTGGTCATATTCTAGAGTGGTATAAGAACTTCATATTCTTGAGTAGATAAAAATTCATTGCATTTTCCCTGGGGTATAGAGATCTTAATCTTTATACCGTAGTTCATAGCTTTTTGAAGATAAATTCATGGTGTCGCAACCAACTTATGTGTTAGTATAGTCTATTATGAGAATCATCAACAAGATATAGTATCTTCATGTATATGATATTTTATTAGGTGCAGGTAGTACGGATATGGCTTAGAGATATACGGTGGTTTGTCGAGGTGTGGCAATCATATCTTTCATAGCTACCAGAGATAAACGTATGTAACTATCTAGTACTCCCTCCGTTCCATAATTTTTTCAGGTTTAGATCAAACCCGAACTAAAATCACGACAAGAATTATGGAATGGAGGAGTAACGGAGAAGGGTCAAAGGTGTTTGGCGTCATACATTCACGCTCTACTGGTACAATAGATATATATCTAGTTTGTCATTGTCGACTGAGGAATTATCTCCTAACAAATATATAGTTTGAATGTAGGCTAAATGTTCATATGATGACAGAAGTAGAATCAACATTTTCTTTGTTAGGATCTTTATGATATATAAATCAATTTGGTTAATCAGAAGCTCTTGCCTTACTTAACCATTTAAAGATTATGAATGGTTACATGTTAAACATTATGTACTCGGAAGTCGCAATTAGATCCACTAGTACATTTAATATTAAGCATCATATGTATTCAGAGAAGTATTGACAAATTATTCGACTAAATGGAAGACTTGAGCAAAATCCTCCAGGAGTGGACCTGCAAAAAGGACTACTGCACCAACAAATATAAGCATCAAATAGTAAACTTTAGATTTATTCATAGGATTTTCATACTATACAAGATCTGGGGGCGGCGGAAAAGTGGACCTCGAGGAGGCATCATCTTTGGGGAAACCATCTAGAGTGTTGCTGGATCAACTTAATATGAGGAATCACACCTGGATCATCTAGAACGCTGCTGCCGGTTGGAATAATTAGTAATTACAATATTCCTGTTAAAAGCACACAAGAAGGCAAATCCAAGCTTCGCCGAGCAGGTGAAGAGATACTAACCAAACTTAAATGTGCATTTCTAAAAAAATATAAACATGTATTGCTTAATTAGGTTATCGATCTAAGCACATCACAAATCCTTCCATCCAAGTGTGTGAATTCCACCCATTCAATTAGAAGATCAAACCCGAGATAAGAGAAATTTAAAAGTTTAAGAACACATGTCACTTGCATCCAGTTAGTGCGAGAACATCACAAATATCACATGATCCCCTTTGTAATGCACCTGTGGACCGACTGGGGCATAAATGTTTCTTCTCCACGGTTCGATTAACCGGCGATCGAGCAAGCGGTAAGAAAGATTCTGACCGTCAGGTTCTGCATACATGCCGGCCGCTGGAGTAGACCGCCGCCACCGCCAGCAAGCATAAGGAAATTAATGCCACTTAATTTCTCAATCAATCAAACCATGTGTACTATGCCTAATCGCCATGTTTAACTGTTGGCAACTTAGCATTGGTCCGCCAAGAGGTGGATTGGATGAATTGATGCATACCTTTCTCAGTGTATGTCCTTTCATTCAGGAGCTCCTTTCCATCAATTATCTGTGTACAAGGTTTCAGAGCATCACACTCTGATCTCAGTAACAATTCATATCACCATTGCCATTTACAGCTGCACATGATGCATTCTGTTAGTTGAATAGGAGAGTGAATACCTCACGATACAAGTGTCGTAGCTGCCCACGCCGCCGTAGTTCATAAAGTTCACCTGCAATTGACGCACCAAGAAACATTAATCGATATTGGCAGAGAATTCTGATAGATCCTCTAGATCGTGTAGGCTTAGGTATTCCGGTAGAACTACCTTCTGCTTGTCCAGATGAGCTCGATCCAGTGCCGGCCATGGTGAAGTAGGGGCCGGTGATGGCAGAGAGATGGCGGTGGTGGTGTGCTTTCTGTGAGCATCGCGCTAACCCTAGATCGGTAGGGATTGTAGGTAGGGATTGTGGCAGCGATTAACCTTGTAAGTCATGCCCCGGCCCCCACCTCTGTTTATATAGCGCGGGTAACCGGGGCCCACCAACCATGGTTTGGTTGGGCGCCCCCGATCAGGGCGCGAGTCAAGGGCCCGTTCGACCCGTTGGGTTCGAACGGGAGAGAGATCAACCTAACATTCTCCCCCTTATCTCAACTTTACTTTTAAGCTTATACTTTCTAGTTTATTTGTTTCATCACATATTGGTACATAGAGCATGTTTCATCGTCACAACTCAATTGCCGATAGAATCATTCAGCTACAACATACGTTTTGTTCATAAAGAAATTCTGTTCCTTTTGGGCCTATCCAGGAATCATAAGGCTTTCCCTTAAACCCATGCCGACTAAGTGTTCCTTGAACACATTGGGTGGTAAGCCTTTCGTTAGCGGATCCGCAAGCATATCTTTTGTCCTTATATGCTCGAGACTTACAGTTTGATCCTGGATTTTATCTTTCATGATATAATACCTTATCTCTACTGTGTTGGCAGCATTACTCAACTTGTTGTTGTGAGCATAGGATACTGCGGGCTGGTTGTCACAGTACATCTTTAGTGGTTTGTGAATACAATCTACCACTTTCAAGTCAGGTACAAATTTCTTTAGCCATATCGCCTGCCCCGTGGCCTCGAAGCATGCTGTAAATTTCTGCATACATCATGGATGATGCAACTATCGACTGCTTGGAGCTTTTCCACGAAATAGCTCCCCCAGCGAGAGTGAATATGTATCCTGACGTGGATTTTCTATTATCTCTGTCCCCCGCAAAATCTGCATCTGAATACCCTTTTATCTCTAGGGAATCACTTCTCCTATATATTAGCATGTAGTCCTTCGTGCCTTGCGCATAACGCAATGCTTTATTTACCATCTTCCAGTGCTCCATGCCTGGATTCGCTTGATATCTACCGACTACCCCGGTGATAAAAGCTAAGTTAGGGCGAGTGCACACTTGTGCATACTGTAAGCTGCCAACTGCCGAAGCATATGGTACTGCTTTCATTTGATCGATCTCATACTGGTTCTTGGGACATTGGAATTTTCCAAAACTATCACCCTTGACTATAGGAGCAGGTGTGGCTTTACTCGCATGCATATTATACTTTTTAAGAACCTTTTCTAAATATGCTTTCTGTGATAGTCCTAAGACTCCATTGTTCCTATCTCGGTGAATTTCTATGCCCAAAACATATGATGCTTCACCAAGATCTGTTATGTCAAAATTTGAGGATAGTTTCTTATAGTAGACTTAACATCACTGCTAGCAAGCAGGATATCATCCACATACAAGATCAGGAAAATATATTTCCCATTTTTAAACTTTGCATAAATGCAGTTATCCTCAATATTTCTTTAAATCCAAAACTTTTAATCTTTTGATTAAACTTTAGATACCACTGTCTAGAGGCTTGCTTTAATCCATAAATGGATTTCTTCAGGCGGCATCCCATATTTTCCTTGCCTTCCATGATAAAACCCTTGGTTTGTTTCATGTAGACATTTTCTTTTAAATCCCTGTTGAGAAATGCTAGAAATGTCGTCTTTACGTCCATTTGATGTAACTCTAAATCAAAATGAGCAACTAATGCCATTATGATTCTGAAGGAATCCTTACATGAGACTGGAGAGAATGTCTCATTGTAATCTATCCCTTCTCTTTGTGTAAATCCTTTTGCCATGAGTCGTGCTTTATACTTTTCTACATTCCCTTTAGAGTCATACTTAATTTTGTAGACCCATTTGCAGCCTACTTTTTTGGCTCCTTTAGGAATTTTCTCTAAGTCCCAAACATCTTTGGAGCTCATCGATTTCATCTTGTATTCCATTGCCTTCACCCACTTAGATGAATGAGGGATTCTCATGGCTTCTTCATATGAGGTGGTATCTTTTTCCATATGAACCATTTCTGTGTTATAAACTTTAAAGTCAGTAGAAATAGCTGACTTTCTTGGTCTTGTAGACCTTCTAAGGGCCTCAGTTTCTGGCACATTCTGTGCCTCAACTTTTGGCACTTCTTGTAAAATTTGTTGCTGCACCTCCCTTTCATGCTCAACAACGGGTTCAGTCGGCTCCTGACGGACAGGTTCCGGGTCTACTCCCGCAGTTGTCATGGGTGGAGTTGCAACTGGTAGTGAGAAAAATGGCTCCCGAATCATCGGATTAGGTGCATATGCACCCTCTTCTCCTCAAGATCAATTTTCCGAGCTACCAAGCTCCCCCTCATCATTTCGTCCTCTAAGAAGACTGCATGTCTTGTTTCTACAAACTTTGTATATCTGTCTGGGCAGTAGAAACAAAAACCCTTTGATCTGTGTGGATAGCCAATGAAGTGGCAACTCACTGTTATGGGATCTAACTTTGCAATGTTTGGATTAAACATTTTGGCCTCAGCAGGGCACCCCCACACCCTGAAGTGTTGTAGGGAGGGCACCCTTCCTGTCCATAGCTCATACGGTGTTTTGGGCACCGACTTGCTTGGTACTCTATTGAGGATGTGAATGGCAGTTTCAAGAGCCTCCATCCATAATCCCAATGGCAAGTTGGAATAACTCATCATGTTGCGCACCATATCCATAAGTGTACGGTTGCGCTTTTCAGCTACTCCATTCTTTTCTCCCAGAGTGGGATACATTAAAAGCACATGAGTTATCATATCTTTCTCTTGCCAAAATTTCTCCCGCCATACGGGATTTTTGACATAATATTATGTCAGCTTTACCCCGTTACGCAGGTATTTTCCCAGACTTTTCCCGCCATGCATGTTTTATCATAATCATCTTTTCATGCCATGCGGGTAATTCCCTGTAAGGAAACATAAATGCCAGAATTGGCTCTTTTGACTGCATATTCAATCATCAAATTAAGGAATAAATCCGAATGCTCTTTGATACACATGCTTGATCCGACGTTGGTCAAATTAAACACGCATGTTGCTTGTTTCATCTCAAATCATGTTGACAGAAAAATCTTCTTCATAGAGAGTACATGAAAGACATTCATCAACCAAGACTCTCAATGATCTATCTCTTCTTCTTTTGATGCCATTCTTTAGAGAGAACATACTCCCTCATGTTATGACCTTTCTTGGTCATCTTTCGGGTCACAAGTACCCAGCCATTCACTTTCACGAATGAAAGCATGGAAAATTTTTAGTCTGAGAAAACTTAGCTAATAATCAACAATAATGGGCATAAAAATAACCCTATGTTGGTCTGGTTAAAAGAAATGCACGTTAAACTTTTGAAACTTTCTTTTATATTCTAAATCATCGTTGTGGCAGAATTAGAATAAACATCATCCTTTTACATTAATTCCATATCACCATTGGGTGGAAATGGAAATAATGCATATAACTCATAAAAAATGTGATGATAGTATTTCTATTAAACAACTTTGTTAAGAATTAATCATCATCATCAACTTTATTGCAGCGGGAACAAGAAATATACATTTCTCTAGTTCAAGAGCATTTCTTGATCTTTATTCGTTCTCTGAAAATTGATCACTTTGATACAAAATTTATCACAGATTTAAACTTTGAACATAAGACTCATAGAATTATAGCACGGTTATCATCAACGTTGCTCAGAAAATAACAATACCATATTTTAACTTTAAAACAAATATTTTTATTTTGTCATAGCGGAAACTATCTGCATCTTATTTCACCCACAGGGGAAAAACATTGCTAAGAACATTTCTTCCAATTAAATTTTCCCGTTGGTTCCAATTTAATTGGAGGATAAAACTTTTACTTTGCAGCGAAAACTTTACAATATTCTATTCAAAAACAATTCTGTACACTTTTACTCTCTAAGCAATTTTATCCGGTTGGTTCAAAAAATGCATTAGAGAAGCAACACTTCAATCGTTTACTTTAGTTCTATTCACTTTTAAAAGAGCACTTTTATTTTTATTTCCAGCGGAAAAACATGTATAAAAAATTCATGAACTTTTTATTCTTTACAGAAACTTTTCTTTGACCGAATAAAAATTCATGAACTTTATTATTTTCTTTATAAAAATTATTGAACATTTCTTTTTTTGAAAATTTTCTATTTTCATTTTCAGAAACTTTTTCTGTTTACTTTGCTACTTTCTAAGCAAAATTTTCGTTGGAAAAATTTGCATAGAAAAACTATTTGACATTTGCCCCAAAACTGGACAAATAAACCAAAAACAAAATGAAAAGAAAATAGTAGCAGCCGACCTCGACTCGGCCAGGGCCGCCCGCGGCTGCGGCGTCGGCCCAGCTCGCGCGACAACGCCCACTGCTGCTGGCCTCAGCCTGCCCAGCAGCTCAGCTAGCCTTTGCCAAGCACAGGTCTATTGTGTCTTTGGCCCAAGAGGCCCGTAGCGCTCGGCGCCGCTTGATCTTTGCCGTTCGATGCGATCAAACGACCGAGCGCCGATCTCGCTCGGTCAAAACTGCTCGTCAGTGAGGCCGAGGGGAAACCCTAAACCATCCTTCCCCTCGCGGGCCGCTCTCTCTCGACGGTGGAAGCACGGGGCTGCGCCCTGGCCGCCGCCGGCGGCGGCGGAAGCCACTGCGCCGCGTGCGCCTCCTCTCCCTTCCCCTTTATCTTTCCACTTTTCCCATCTGTGGCAGATCGAGAGGGAGACATCGCTCGCCTTGCTCTCGGCCGCTCATTCCTCTCTCACCTGCTCGCTCGGTGACGGCTCCTCGAGCCACGCCGGCGCGGCGAGCCAGGGTAGCACCCCGACGAGCCATCCCCTTCCCCCTCCCCTTCCCTCCCCTCTCCATTTCCAAGAGAGACAGAGAGGATCCCCGTTTTTCCTTTCCAAAGAGAGAAAGAGGAAGAGGAGCGCAACAACTCTGCGCCGTGGCCATCCTCCTCGCCGGTCGCGTGTCCTCCCTATGTGGTGAGTGCGCCGCCGTCAAGGGATTTGGTCTCGGTGGTAACCCCCACCTTTTTTTCTTTTCTTTTCCGGCGTGCCATTGATCTGGCTCCGGTAGTTCTTTGTCCGATGCCTCGGCTTGCCGATGCGCGTCCGGATCGAGAGGAACGGCGCGGCCTGACGGTGGCGCAACTTTTTTGACGAGGAGTTCTTTTCCCTCTTCTCTATTAGGGTTCTTGGGAAGGGGATTTTCTTTCTCTGCTCTTTCTTTATACCGAAAATCCTAGCCTAGTATGGCTCTGATACCATTGATAGATCCTATGGATTGTGTAGGCTTAGGTATTCCGGTAGAGCTACCTTCTTCTTGTCCAGATGAGCTCAATCTAGCGCTGGCCATGGTGAATGTAACACCCTCGATGCGACTATAGCTCCCACGTGTCGAGGCACGACTTAGAGACATAATCGCATTGAAGGCATATGTCGCAAGTTATGCAATCATCACAACATCCCATGTAATATACATAATAAAAGGGGAGATAACATAGTTGGCTTACACTCGCCACGTCAATCAAGTACATAAAATAGCATTACAACATCCAAACACTCATGGCCCGACTATGGCGCCAAAATAAAAGATAACCCAACACGCGACACGGTCCCGATCACCCCAACTGGGCACCACTACTGATCATCAGGGAAAGACACGTAGTATCGTTGAGAGTCCTCGTCGAACTCCCACTTGAGCTCAAGCGCGCCATCTGGAGCGGAATCATCAGGCCCTGCATCTGGTGTAATAGTAATCTATGAGCCACAGGGACTCAACAATCTCGCACCCTCGCGATCAAGACTATTTAAGCTTATAGGTAAGGCCAGGAAAAATATGTGGAGCTGCAGCAAGCGACTAGCATATATGGTGGCTATCCTGTTCGCAAAAGAGAGCGAGAAGAGGAGGCAAAGCGCGAGCGAGAAACTAGAGAGCAACCTGCGCAAGCATTACTCCAACACCGTGTTCAGTTCCCGGACTCCGCCGAGAAGAGACCATCACGGTAACTCACACTGTTGATTCATTTTAATTAAGTTAAGGTTCAAGTTATCCATAACCGGACATTAACAAATTCCCATCTGCCCATAACCGCGGGCACGGCTTTTGAAAGTTCAAATTCCTGCAGGGGAGTCCCAACTTAGCCCATGACAAGCTCTCACGGTCAACGAAGGAATAGACCTCCTCCCGAGACGTTTCGATCAGACTCGGTACCTCGGTTCTTCAAGACACTTCGACAGGTTAAAACAAATCTAGCAACACCGCCCGAATGTGCCGACAAATCCCGATAGGAGCTGCACATATCTCGTTCTCAGGGCACACTCAGATGAGCCAGACGTCGGGTAGGCCAGCCCAGAGTTGCCCCTGGTAGCCCCGGACATCGCTCGGTTGGACCAACACTCAGAGGAGCACTGGCCCCGGGGGGGGGGGGGGTTAAATAAGATGACCCTCGGGCTCCGGAAACCCAAGGGAAAAAGAGGCTAGGTGGCAAATGGTAAAACCAAGGTTGGGCATTGCTGGAAAATCTTTAATCAAGGCGAACTATCAAGGGGTTCCCATTATAACCCAACCGCGTAAGGAACGCAAAAATCCAGGAACATAACACCGATATGACGGAAACTAGGGCGGCAAGAGTGGAACAAAACACTAGACGAGAGGCCGAGCCTTCCACCCTTTACCAAGTATATAGATGCATTAAGATAACATGGCAATATAATGATATCCCCAACAAGTAAATAATGTTCCAACAAGGAACGGTCTCCAATCTTCACCTGCAACTAGCAACGCTATAAGAGGGGCTGAGCAAAGCGGTAACATAGCCAATCAACGGTTTGCTAGGACATGGTGGGTTAGAGGTTTGACATGGAAATTTGGGAGGCATGATAAGCAAGTGGTAGGTATCGTAGCATAGGCATAGCAAAAGAGCGAGCATCTAGCAAAGCAAAGATAGTAGTGATTTCGAGGGTATGATCATCTTGCCTGCACAGTTGTCAGAGTTGACTGGATCCTCGAAAGCAAACTCAACGGGCTCCTCGTTAGCGAACTCGTCTCCTGGCTCTACCCAAACAAGACAAACAAGCAAACGGAGCATAATCAACCACGTGCAAAGCTCAAACAATATGATGCAAGGATGGTATGCTATGCGGGATGCGATGCGGGATGCATATGCAAGATGTGACAAGGAATGCATGAACCTGGCCTCAACATGAAAATCCAAGTGTGCCGCTGGAAAGATGAGATGAAATCGCTTGAAAACGATATAAAGAACACCGGAATCGGAGCTACGGTTTGGAAATGGCAAGCAATTCAAATATGACCATGTTCTGCGATTTACAGCAAGTAGCCATCTAAATGCAACAAGATGAACATACTACAGCACCCAAACATGGCATCAAAATACATGGCTGGAATCCATTTATGATGCTTAACAAAAGTCTAGCACTGAGCTACGCCCAATTCATCCATTAACAGGTTCAAACAAGCATGGCAAAAATGCATTTGACAAACAGATTTCAGACTTAGTGAAATTAACACTTGTCTGGAATCTCAGATCAGATAGCACTCTTCAGAGCATGAAAACTATATGCTACAGGATCTGAACATGGCAAAGTAAAGCATGGCATGGAGCTACTCAAAGAGCTTAACAAAAGTCCCTTAGTGACCTTGAGCCAAAAGGGATCAGAAAATACATTTGCAAGCATGTGAACATGGCAAAAACATAATCAGTTTTTAGACTTAGTGAAAACTGGAGCATGCTGAAACAGATATCAAGTAGGCATGTTTACAAGCTCGATGCACTCACTACATAGCATGTCATGACAATCTAAGCATACACCCATCAAGAATACACAAAATGCAAGCTAGACATGGTAAGAACAATAGCATAGCATGCACGGATCAACTACAACATCATCGGCAAAATCGCTAACAAGTAGACAATCTGTCCAGATTCACGAAATGACAAAAGTAGAGCTCGATTGACTCAAGCTAGGGTGCTCCATAATTACAAACAAAGACATGGATGGATGGAGCACTACAAGATTAACAAAACATCCTTACTGATCATCCTCAAAAGAGGCACGGATCACTAGGAAACAACATGAAAATATGGCCATATGAGATAAACAGGTCAAGGACTTAGTGGAAATGCTAAGTCCCTGAAAACAGCATTAGCAAATGCCTCACTTTGCAAGCTCGTGCTAGTCACCACACACATCACAAAAATACATGGGTTGCACCTCTGAAAAGATGGCAAAACCCTTAACAAAACATATGTAGAGCACAAGGGCATATCATGCACATAATAATCATGGCAAAAATGACAAATATCTAATTGGAGCAGCAGATCTGACAATTATCTCAAGTAGCACTCTTCTAACAGCATTTCAGGCATCAAGATGAACTCAAATGAAAATGATGCAATGAGATGAAATGAGGTACTCTCTGAGATGAACATTTTGATATGCTATATGCCCAAAATGGAGCTACGGATACGGAGTTATAGCACGATGAACATTGCCAAAAAAATACTAGAGAGGGGGAAAGTCAACCCTAGTGGATCTAGGGTTTGGCACTGTAGCGGCGGATCTGGTGGTTACTGTTCACCCACGGCGTCGAGGTCGCCGGACATGGGCGAGGTCACCGGAGAAGAAGAGTCCGGCCGGGGCGGCGCTTGCCGGTGACGAGGGGTGGCGAGGAGGCGGCGCTGGCGGGCACAGATGCCGAGGTGGCCGCGGGCGGCGCAGGCGGCGTCTGCCGGTGCGAGGAGGCGATGAGGCGGCGTCTTGGCGGCGGCGGCCGGCGAGTTGGCGGGCAGCGGAGACGGTCGGCGTACGGGGCGAAGACGGCGGCGCGGCGAGGACTGGGCGACGGGGAAGAGGCGCGGGGCGGCGGAGCAGATCTGGGCCGCAGGGGCCGGTTGCGGGCTCCCGCGGGCCGCGGCGGAGGAGGCCAGCCGGGGACACGTGGCAGACCCTGGTTGGCAGCAGTGATTTGGTCCGGCGCGGGCGGACGTGTCCGCGCGCGGAGAGGGATCTTCTAGGGTTTTTTGGAAGGAGGGGATCCGAGATTGGGAATGGGGGAGGTATATATAGGCATAGAGGGAGCTAGGAGAGTCCAAATGAGGTGCAGTTTTTGGGCACGCGATCGTGATTGAACTATCTAGATGATGGAGAAGGTTTAGGTGGGTTTTGGGCCAAATTGGAAGGGTGTTGGGCTGCAACACACACGAGGCCTTTTTGGTCCCTCGGTTAACCGTTGGAGTATCAAACGAAGTCCAAATGGTACGAAACTTGACAGGTGGTCTACCGGTAGTAAACCAAGGCCGCTTGGCAAGTCTCGGTCCAATCCGGAAATGTTTAATCCCCACACACGAAAGAAAGGTAGAAATGACCACCGGAGGAGAACGGAGCGCCGGAATGCAAAACGGACAACGGGGAAAATGCTCGAATGCATGAGATGAACACGTATGCAAATGCAATGCACATGATGACATGATATGAGACGCATGACAACGATAACAACACACGGAGACAAAAACCCGAACCCAAGAAAATAAAATAACTTAACGCCGGAAACGGCAAGAGTTGGAGTACATATTGGGTAAATCATATCCGGGGTGTTACAACACTCCACCACTACGAAAGGATCTCGTCCCGAGATCTAGGACTGAAAGAACGCCGGGTACTCAGAACGGAGGTGATCCTCGCGTTCCCAGGTAGCTTCACGGTCGGAATGGTGTGACCACTTGACTTTGAGGAATTTGATTGACTTGTTGCGAGTCTTGCATTCAGTCTCTTCAAGAATAGCAACTGTGTGCTCACGGTAAGAGAGATCTTCTTGGAGCTCAATGTCCTCGAAGTTGACAGTGCGGTCAGGAGTCTTGAAGCACTTTCAGAGCTGAGAGACATGGAACACGTCATGAACATTTGCAAAGTTTGAAGGAAGCTCGAGTTGATAGGCGAGATCGCCTCTCTTGCTGACAATCTTGAAAGGTCCCACATATCTGGGGGCAAGCTTGCCTTTGATACCGAAGCGACGAGTACCTTTCATTGGAGAGACGCGGAGGTAAACATGATCTCCGATCTCGAAAGCCAAATCACGGTGCTTACTATCATAGTAGCTCTTCTAGCGGGATTGGGCTGCTTTGAGGTTATCTCGAATGACTTTGCACATTTCCTCTGCCTCTATGATTAAGTCATTTCCGAGAAGCTGACGTTCACTGGTTTCAGACCAGTTGAGAGGGGTACGACACTTCCTGCCATACAGAATTTCAAATGGGGCCTTGCCCGAACTTGCTTGAAAACTGTTGTTGTAGGAGAATTCAGCATAAGGAAGACAATCCTCCCACTTCATGCCGAAGGAGATCACACAAGCCCCGAGCATATCTTCAAGAATCTGGTTGACACGCTTGACTTGACCGCTAGTTTGAGGATGGAAAGCTGTGCTGAAGCGGATGTTGGTGCCCATGGCCTTCTGAAAAGAATCCCAAAACTTGGAGGTAAAGATGCTGCCACGGTCTGAAGAGATCACTTGTGGAATACCATGTAGAGAGACAATCCGAGAGGTATAGAGTTCCGCCAATTGAGCTGCAGTGATTGACTCTTTGATAGGCAGGAAGTGAGCCACTTTAGTGAGTTTGTCGATGACAACGAATATAGCATCATTGCCACGCTTGGACTTTGGAAAACCAGTCACGAAGTCCATCTCAATGTGGTCAAACTTCCATTCTGGAATGGCAAGAGGTTGGAGGAGACCAGCTGGCCTTTGGTGTTCTGCCTTCACTCTTCTACAGACATCACACTCATTTACGAATTGAGCAATCTCGTGCTTCATTCGAGTCCACCAATAAGCCTGCTTGAGGTCCTGATACATCTTCGTGCTCCTAGGGTGGATGGAGAGGAGAGAGTTGTGAGCCTCATTCATGATCACTTTACGAAGTTCACCTTTGGGCACAACAATATGATCCTCGAAGAAGAGAGTATCCTTGTCATCAAAGCGGTAGCACTTGTACTTGGGTTGACTCTTGGCAATCCCAATCTTCACCTTCTTCACCATAGCATCAAGAAGCTGGGCTTGGCGAATCTGGTCTTCTAAGGTAGGAGAGACTTGAAGGTTGGCAAGGAAACCTTGAGGAACAACTTGCAGATTAAGTTTGCGGAAAGCTTCACAAAGCTCGGGTTGATAAGGCTTGAGAATCAGACTGTTGCAGTAAGCCTTCCTGCTTAAAGCGTCAACAATCACATTGGCCTTGCCTGGAGTATACTCGATACTCGGATTATACTCTTGAATCATTTCGACCCATCGAGTCTGCCTGAGGTTGAGATTAGGCTGAGTGAAGATGTACTTGAGACTCTTGTGGTCAGTGAAGATGTCCACTTTTCTTCCCAATAAGAGATGTCTCCAAGTCAAAAGAGCATGCACAACTGCCGCCAACTTGAGATCACGAGTGGGGTAGTTCTTCTCATTGGGCTTTAATTGGCGAGAGGTATAAGCAACAACTTTCTTTTCTTGCATCAACACTGCGCCAAGACCTTGGAGAGAGGCATCACAAAAGACCTCGTACGGCTTGGATTCATCAGGTGGAGTCAGAACCGGAGCAGTGACCAATTTCTCTTTCAAAGTGTTGAAAGCAATGTCACACTCCGGAGACCAAACATACTTGAAGTGCTTCTGGAGAAGATTTGAGAGAGGCTTCGCGATCTTAGAAAAGTTTTCAACGAACCTTCGACAATAGCTTGAGAGACCGAGGAAGCTGCGGAGTTGCTTCATGTTCTGAGGAGGTTCCCAATTCACAATTGCAGACACCTTCTCAGGATTCACCGCAATGCCCTTGGCAGAGATGATATGACCAAGATAAAGAACCTCATCGAGCCAAAATTCGCACTTGGAGAACTTGGCGTAGAACTGGTGTTCTCTGAGCTTATCGAGTACCAAACGCAAGTGCTTGGCATGATCTTCCTTGTTCTTCGAGAAAACCAGAATGTCGTCGAGATAGACCAAAACGAAGTCATTGGTGTAGGCGTTGAAGATGAAATTCATCATGCGAGAAAACGTCAAAGGAGCGTTGACGAGGCCAAAAGACATGACAGTGTATTCATATGAACCATAGCTTGTCCTGAAAGCCGTCTTGGGAATATCTTGCTCACAGATACGAATCTGATGATAACCCATACGGAGATCAATCTTGGAGAATACTTGGGCACCTTTGAGTTGTTCGAACAGCTCGTTGATGTTGGGAAGTGGGTATTTGTTCTTGATGGTCTTCTTGTTCAATGGACGGTAGTCAACACAAAGTCGGTCCGTTCCATCCTTCTTCTTCACAAAAAGAACACCACAACCCCACGGAGAAGAACTAGGCCGGATGAGACCCATTCTCTCTTGAATATCGAGTTGCTTCTTCAGCTCCTTCAACTCTTCAGGTCCGAGCTTGTAAGGACGCTTGCACACAGGTTCCGTGCTGGGCTCAAGATCGATGACGAATTCAACTGGCCGGTGAGGAGGCATTCCTGGAAGCTCTTCTGGAAAGACGTCTTGATATTCGCAAACGACTGGAATTTGCGAGATAGCGTCTAGTTCACCCTTCTCATTGAGAGAAAACAGACAGATGGTATTATCCCGAGCGGCAAAGACAATTACATCCTCAGACGAATGAGTCAATTGAATCTGCGTGGCTGCACAATCAAGATGCGCCTTGTGCTTAGAAAGCCAATCCATTTCGAGAATAAGATCAATATCTGAGTTACCAAGAACCACCGGAGAAGAGAGAAACTTGTAATCGCCCAACGTGATAGTAACATTCAGGGCCATAGCGCTTGCATTCATGAATTTACCCGGAGAAACAACAGATAACTGTCTAGGCAAATCTTGTAAAGGCAACTCATGCTTAGAAACAAATGGTCTCGAGATGAAACAATGCGATGCACCAGTGTCAAAAAGAACTTTGGCAGGAATATCGTTAACAGGAAGGTTACCCATAATGACGTCTGACGAGTCCTCTGCCTGAGCTGCATTCATCAAGTTGACCTTGGCGGACTTGGTGTTATGCTTGACGATAGCTGTACTTGCCGATCTCACAGGAGGAGGAGGAAGACGCCTCTGGTTGAGACACTTGTTGGCATAGTGACCCTTCTGTTGGCACTTGTTGCACGTGACCTCTGAAAGCGGACGGTGATACGGAGCACTCGATCTTGGAGCTTGAGACGAAGTCTTGTTCTGGAAGCCATGGTTGGGTGGGTGGGAAGATCCACTGCCACCTTTGCTCTTCTGCTGATACGGCTGACGAAACAGAGGAGGAGGAAGCCAATACTTCTGTTGCTTGGCCACTTGAGTAGAGGAAGAAGGAGTAGCATCTCTGACTCGCTTCTTGGAAGCATCACACCTCAATTGAGCAGCCTCTTGCTTCAATGCCATGTTGTAGAACTCATCGTACCTCAAAGGATCAAAGAGGACAAGAGCTAGCTGAATTTCTTCCCTGAGACCACCCCTGAACTGGTATATCATGCTCTTCTCATCAGGGACGTCCTGCTTGGCAAAGCGAGCGAGCTTCTGAAACAACTTGTTGTAGTCATAGACAGACAAAGAGCCTTGCTTCAGGTTGCGGAATTCCTCACGCTTGGTTTCAACCACGCTCTGAGGGATATGGTGAGCTCTGAAATCTTGACGGAATTCATCCCAGGTAATCGCACGTCCACCTCTGGAATCCTTGTACTGCTGGAACCATTCTGTAGCTTGATCTTTGAGTTGGAAGGAAGCGAACTTGATGAAGTCCTCAGGCCTGACGTTACTGCACTCGAAATGCTTGCACAGATCCACGAGCCAATCGTCAGCATCGGTTGCCTCAACACAATTGCTGAAAGTCTTTGGCCCGTTAGCAAGGAACTGGTTGAGTGTAGCAAAGTGATTCTGATTGTTGCCTTGGTTCCCTTGGTTGCCTTGATTGCGCTCTTGAAGAATTTGCATGATCAACTGTGTGTTTGCATTGGTTGCGGCCATCACAGCTTGCCATGCCTCCGGAGGAGGTGGAGGTGGTGGCGGATCTTGATTCTGATTCTGATTGGTGCTCTTAGCGGGAGCCATCCTGAAGAGGTTGACCACCGTTAGCACATTGACAGATAAAAGAAGCTAAATCCAACGGAATGAAAATTGCAACATATAGTCTTCACATCCGAACAAAATGAACGAATGCATTCCTCTTGAAATGGTCACATATCCATAAATTGAGAAGCCACTTAGAATTTAGGTAGAGAAATAAATCAAAAAGGTACGGATCAAGAACGAATAATCAATAAGAAATCCCAATCTCAAACCAAATATCCGTGGAAGAAGAACTAGAGCTACGAGAATTCCCACCTATGAAACTCCCGAACCTTTCCGGTTATGCAATCAGGTGTTGGGGATACATGGGAAGCATAATATCTCACCCAAACTAGCAAATCCTACATCCAGCTGTATCCATCCTTCAACACATAACCGAGAAAACTTCGGAAACCATCTACCTCAACCTTCGAAAAGCATCCGTTATACAAGTTATGGCGATACTCCCGAACTCCCTCCCCAGTACTGGGTGGCGTCGAGGTTATCTCACCAACGAACTGCATAAAAGAGATTTTCGATGTCGGCGTACTAAACTCAGGTATTCCAGAACTGCAACGATAAATTATGACGACAACACCTCAGAGCTCAACTCCCCGGGACACTTCCACAAAACCCCTCACAGGAGGCACCAAGAAAATGTTCTCGTCATAAAACCATCGGAACGATTCCAAGATACCCGCGTGATCCTAAATTTTTTTAGTGAAATTTGAGAAGAGAAGAGTCAAAACTCTACGTCAGGATGCCTTGCCAGAGCGATGAGGAGACTGGGAAGTAAAAAGAATTCCTAAACTCTCCGATATATAATTCCGAGATGACTCAAAACATTTTTCTAGACACAACTCGGCCGCTAAAAACGATCAATCAGTGGGGGCTCCTAAGGTCGGGGAAGGCTCTGATACCAACTTGTAACACCCTCGATGCGACTATAGCTCCCACGTGTCGAGGCACGACTTAGAGACATAATCACATTGAAGGCATATGTCGCAAGTTAGGCAATCATCACAACATCCCATGTAATATAGATAATAAAAGGGGAGATAACATAGTTGGCTTACACTCTCCACATCAATCAAGTACATAAAATAGCATTACAACATCCAAACACTCATGGCCCGACTACGGCGCCAGAAATTAACACTTGTCTGGAATCTCAGATCAGATAGCACTCTTCAGAGCATGAAAACTATATGCTACAGGACCTGAACATGGCAAAGTAAAGCATGGCATGGAGCTACTCAAAGAGATTAACAAAAGCCCCTTAGTGACCTTGAGCCAAAAGGGATCAGAAAATACATTTGCAAGCATGTGAACATGGCAAAAACATAATTAGTTTTCAGACTTGGTGAAAACTGGAGCATGCTGAAACAGATATCAAGTAGGCATGTTTACGAGCTCGATGCACTCACTACATAGCATGTCATTACAATCTAATCATACACCCATCAAGAATACACAAAATGCAAGCTAGACATGGCAAGAACAATAGCATAGCATGCACGGATCAACTACAACATCATCGGCAAAATCGCTAACAAGTAGACAATCTGTCCAGATTCACGAAATGACAAAAGTAGAGCTCGATTGACTCAAGCTAGGGTACTCCATAATTGCAAACAAAGACATGGATGGATAGAGCACTACAAGATTAACAAAACATACTTACTGATCATCCTCAAAAGAGGCACGGATCACTAGGAAACAACATGAACATATGGCCATATGAGATAAACAGGTCAAGGACTTAGTGGAAATGCTAAGTCCCTGAAAACAGCATTAGCAAATGCCTCACTTTGCAAGCTCGTGCTAGTCACCACACAAATCACAAAAATACATGGGTTGCACCTCTGAAAAGATGGCAAAACCCTTAACAAAACATATGTAGAGCACAAGGGCATATCATGCACACAATAATCATGGCAAAAATGACAAATATCTAATTGGAGTAGCAGATCTGACAATTATCTCAAGTAGCACTCTTCTAACAGCATTTCGGGCATCAAGATGAACGCAAATGAAAATGATGCAATGAGATGAAATGAGGTACTCTCTGAGATGAACATTTTGATATGCTATATGCCCAAAACGGAGCTACGGATGCGGAGTTATAGCACGATGAACATTGCAAAAAAAATACTGGAGAGGGGGAAAGTCAACCCTAGTGGATCTAGGGTTTGGCACTGTAGCGGCGGATCTGGCGGTTACTGTTCACCCACGGCGTCGAGGTCGCCGGACGTGGGTGAGGTCGCCGGAGAAGAAGAGTCCGGCCGGGGCGGCGCTTGCCGGCGACGAGGGGCGGCGAGGAGGCGGCGCCGGCGGGCACAGACGCCCAGGTGGCCGCGGGCGGCGCGGACGGCGGCTGCCGGTGCGAGGAGGCGACGAGGCGGCGTCTTGGCGGCGGCGGCTGGCGAGCTGGCGGGCAGCGGAGGCGGTCGGCGTACGGGGCTAAGACGGCGGCGCGGCGAGGACCGGGCGGCGGGGAAGAGGCGCGGGGCGGCGGAGCAGATCTGGGCCGCAGGGGCCGGTTGCGGGCTCCCGCGGGCCGCGGCGGAGGAGGCCGGCTGGGGACACGTGGCAGACCCTGGTTGGCGGTGGTGATTTGGTCCGGCGCGGGCGAACGTGTCCACGCGCGGAGATGAATCTTCTAGGGTTTTTTGGAAGGAGGGGATCCGAGATTGGGAATGGGGGAGGTATATATAGGCATAGAGGGAGCTAGGAGAGTCCAAATGAGGTGTGGTTTTCGGCCACGCGATCGTGATCGAACGATCTAGATGATGGAGAAGGTTTAGGTGGGTTTTGGGCCAAATTGGAAGGGTGTTGGGCTGCAACACACACGAGGCCTTTTTGGTCCCTCGGTTAACCATTGGAGTATCAAACGAAGTCCAAATGGTACGAAACTTGACAGGCGGTCTACCGGTAGTAAACCAAGGCCGCTTGGCAAGTCTCGGTCCAATCCGGAAATGTTTAATCCCCACAAATGAAAGAAAGGTAGAAATGACCACCGGAGGAGAACGGAGCGCCGGAATGCAAAACAGACAACGGGGAAAATGCTCGAATGCATGAGATGAACACGTATGCAAATGCAATGCACATGATGACATGATATGAGACGCATGACAACGATAACAACACATGGAGACAAAAACCCGAACCCGAGAAAATAAAATAACTTAACGCCGGAAACGGCAAGAGTTGGAGTACATATTGGGTAAATCATATCCGGGGTGTTACTGTGTAGTAGGGGCTGGTGATGGCAGAGAGATGGCGGCGGTGGTTTGCTTTCCGTGAGCATCACGCTAACCCTAGATCGGTAGGGATTGTAGGTGGGGATTGTGGCAGCGATTGACCTTGTAAGTCGTGTCCCGGCCCCCACCTCTGTTTATATAGCGCGGGTCACAGGGGTCCACCAACCATGGTTTGGTTGGGCGCCCCCGATCAGGGCGCGAGTCAGGGGCCCGTTCGACCCGTTGGGTTCGAACGGGAGAGAGATCAACCTAACAAATTCGTCTCTAGCACCACCAGCAAAATTTGATCCCCTTTGTAATGCACCTATGGACCGACCGTAGTTCATCAAGTCCCCCTGCAATCGACGCACCAAGAAACATTAATCGATATTGGCAGAGGATTTGTCTCTGGCACCACCAGCAAAATTTAAAGGGAGATTATAAGCCAAATAAAGTGAGGTTTAATTAGGGAGGCTCAAATAAAGTGCGTCGTGGACGAGCTTCTCGCCACTGACCGCCTCCGCCCTGTGCCCCTGTCCATCGGCTTCGGCTACACACACATCCAACATGCAAATCAGCCTAGGTATGTACATCATAGGAAATAGATTACACATGCGGCGCCCGTGGATCGGAGCCAGCGGAGACCAATGAAGTTGAGGCCTTATCCGACGAACTTGAGCGCCATTTGGGGCTTGGGTATGCGCCGGAGCGTTGGACGACACACTGGAGCATCTGATGGAGGATACGGCTGCGGCGAAGCGGGTGCTTTTGTGGCGGCTGCTAGTCCATCCAGAGGCTATTATTGTCGTGGGAGAGGGGTGGACGGAGAAGAGTGTCATGGAACTCATGGCCATCAGCCCGCCATGGTCTTGACTCTTGCGCACTCTTGGTGGGGGACATGGTGGAGGAAGCGAAGAGGCATAAGGGGTTGATTTGGCTGAGTGGACTCCAGATTGGTGGTGATACCATGTCCCGGACGAGAAAGCCAAGAAGGTTGAGGCAGCGCGGCCGCCCCGAGCAGCGTGCCACCCCCTTGGTCAGCAGATCGGGTGCTTCTCGAAGGCATCGACGACTCTAGCGTCATTTGAGGGCCGAAACTGAAGAGAAGGCAGACAACGCGGTGGCGTGTGGGCGGCAGCGAGGAGGAGCGCACTCATGATTTGGAGAGGTTTCGCGTGGCAGAGAATATACACAGGAAAGAATCTATGGTGGTGAAGGGTTTAACGAGAAACAGGGAATGCCCATGCATCGGGGGCTCGGGGCTGAAGCCAGAGGAGAGGACAACCTACAAGGGGAAATCGGGGAGGGTCACGAGACGAACAAAACGAACGATGACTAAAGAGTAGAGAAAAGAAGATTGGTCAATTATTAGAATTTTTTCCTTAAAGTCTGTTATTTGTTTCCTTAAAATCGGTTATTCGTTTTCTAAATTAAATTGCATTGATGAGATGGTTCGGTCGATTTGGGTAAGTTTGGAAAGTTAGATCCGTGATTTTTTGTACGGTAGGTAAGTGTTTGTTTATAAGGAAATAGTGGAGAAAAAATAAACCGGTGGGTGGTGGGAGAGGGACAAAAAAACAGATGAAAAAAAACCAAACGAAAGTGGTGGGACGAAAATAAACCGTAGATACTATTCAACCAACTCATCCATTAGGAGTAGAGATTAGATTAGCACCCTTGTCGCGAACCAACCTATGGTTGGATGGTTAGAGGGACAGTGGTATCCCTAGCCCACCTTTGTCAACACTACAAAAAAGACACTTCCGTGATGATACGTGTTTGTCATAGTAGGTCACGTTTTCTGTCATGCATGTACATCCATGACGATTTTATGACAGAATCAAGATAGTCATACCTGTGCTGTCGTAGAAGTGTTCCATGACATTACCAAAATTATCATCACGGAAGTGTCCACTTCCATGATGATAAATCGCGCGTCATAGAAGTGCTTTCGTCAAGGGTGACCGACACGTGGCATCGACCGTAACGGCTCGCCGTTAAGCTATCGGGTCCGGTTTTGGATCCGATAACCCGTTAACAGCCCGAACCAATGGGGATTTTCCACATGTAAAATTCTCATTGGCCAACGGAACCACGTGTCAGCTCCTCGTTGGGACAGATGTCATCCACTCATTGGACAAGAGGCGCCTATGATACGTCGACACGTGACATGACCCAATAGAGGCCCATTCCGGTGAAAAGGTTGGCCCAGCTAAAGGCCCACCATGTTTTTTCAAACACTAGTGGGCTGGCCTGTTAACAGCCTGCCATGTTTTATGTCAAATTGAGGCCCATATCAGATCAAGCCCATTCACAGCCTGCCGAGTTTTGGGCCAAATTACGGCACATATCGGATCAGGCCCGTTAACAGGCCACTGTACCTTTGGGTCCATTCTAAGACATGTTTGTATTTCAGCCTGTTAAATGCCCGTTTACCTGTTCGGCCTGATAATAGTTTCGGCCTGTTAGCGGCCCGTGGAGTATTTGGGACGTTGTCGGCCCGATTTAACTTTAGGCCATTTAACATCCCAAGCAGAAACTGGGCTATTTCTTGTCCGAAGTAACTTTAGGCCTCTTAATGGCACGTAGTCTTCGTGGATAAATTTCAGCCCAACTAGCCTATCGGCCTGTTAATGATCCGTGTAACAGTTGGGCCTAATTACAACCCGCATTGAATCCGGACTGCTTACAGGCCATCTGATAATGGCCCGTGACACTTTTGGGCCTATGGCTCGCGTGGATACCGGCCTGCTTAAAGCCCATAATTTTATTAGGCCAAACAGGCCCGAGATATATTTTGGCATGTTAACTGCTCGTCCTATTTGGGCCCAACATGGGCCTTAGGCAGTTTCGGCCTGTATTGGCCCATGAAATTTTCGGCTCAACACTAGCCCAATCTAGGTTTTAGCCTGTTAAAAGCCCATGGTATTCTCTGGCCCAACTGGCCCGTAGTTTACTCGGCCTGTTAAAGGCGGGAAACTACTATAGGTTTAGACCTGCTAATGGCCCAAGATGATTATAGGCCCACTGTCGGTGTCAAAACCGGCGGATCTCGGGTAGGGGGTCCCGAACTGTGCGTCTAAGGTCGATGGTAACAGGAGACAAGGGACACGATGTTTACCTAGGTTCGGGCCCTCTCTATGGAGGTAATACCCTACATCCTGCTCGATTGATATTGATGAATATGAGTATTACAAGAGTTGATCTACCTCGAGATCGTAATGGCTAAACCCTAGAGGTCTAGCTTGTATGGCTATGATAATGAGTCTCCTATCCGAACTAAGTCCTCCAGTTTATATAGACACCGGGAGGATCTGGGGTTACACAAGGTCGGTTACAAAGAAGGGAATCTACATATTCGGTCGCCAGGCTTGTCTTCCACGCCAAGGAGAGTCCTATCTGACATGGGTGCAGTCTTTGGTCTTCGTATCTTCATAGCCCATCAATCCGGCCCATGGCTAACAGGCCGGATGCCCGAGGACCCCTTAGTCCAGGACGCCCTCAGTAGCCCCTGAACCTGGCTTCAATGACAAGGTATCCGGCGCGTAGTGCTATCTTCAGCATTGCAAGGCAGGTTCCTCCTTCCGAAGTCCAAAATAGTCTTCGGACAAATTGATTGTGTCTGGACTTGTAACACACAGCCGTAGAGCGTATAGCATTCTACGAATCCAATCTGCTGACAACTTTTAGTAATGTGACGTCATGGTTCCTGGCCATTATTTCGAACTATTTCCCGTCCCACCGTCCCATGTTTCGGGGCGTGGTTGTCATTGACACGTCTTGTCGAAGTAGAGATCGTGTCCCCTAATTGCGGGATTTTCATCAATACGAGCGTGGGTAACCCAACCGTCCCGCGGGAAAGATTCCTTAGGAATAGGCAGGTTCTTAGGCTTAGGAGGAGGCGTTCAATACCTGCTACGTTTATAAAGGAACCAAGGGCCGTCTTTTATGCCAAACCTCTCCTCAGCCTTCCCAACCTCGAGTTCTAGCACCCAGGGTTCAACTTCATCGTTTCGAGCCTCCCCACCATGGCCGATGGGTGGCTTCCTCTATTACGGAGGAGGATATCACAAAGCTTCGGGCGGCCAGATATTTGACTACGGAGGTCTACCACAGGCTTCCTGCTCAAGGACAGGTTATTCCGACCCCTAGATCTGGCGAGAGGGTCGTATTCATCTCCCACTTCCTCCGGGGGCTAGGGTCCGCTCTTCACCCCTTTGTCTGGGGGCTAATGTTTTATTACGGACTAGATTTTCATGACCTAGCCCCAGACTCTATCCTCCACGTCTCGGCATTTATCATTACATGCGAGGCCTTCCTCTGAATCTCCCCACACTTCGGCTTATGGCTCAAGACCTTCAGTGTGAAGCCGAAGGTGGTCAACGGGAAACATGTGGAGTGCGGCGGTGCTACAATCAACCAACTCACCAGCACTCCTTGGCCAAAAGGTTCTTTTACCGAAACTTCCAATTACTGGCAGCGGGAGTGGTTTTACGTTAGAGAGACCTGCAACACCAAGTGGGTAGCTGCACCCACATTCCGTCCTGGCCCACCATTACAGCTTGCATCATGGGTCAACAAGGGGCTGGACTGGGGATCAGTTGATGAAGTACATACTTTATAGAGCTCCATCCGAACCCTCCTCGAGAGAGACATCGATCTTGTCAACGTGATCCAAGTGATGTTAGCTCGCCGAATCCTGCCATGCCAGCGCATGTATCACCGTATGTGGGAGCTTAATCCAGAAGGACCACAAACCCTCCAACACTTCTTCGGCACCACACACAAAGGGATGTGGAAGTTATTCTTTGGGAAGCGGAAACATTGGTCGGACACCACCGAATATGCTGGCCTTAACTGCAACCATCCGGATACCCCGGTAAGCACTTGGCTCCCGAACACTTTGTAATTATGCATACCATAATATGGTACTGAGCAAGCTATCTTCTTCCAGGGCTGGACAAAGAAGGCAGAACTAATTATGTGTTCGGCCCCTCTGCCCGAGGGCCCAGTGAATCCTGTTCTAACAAGGATGCTGGCCCTGGCACCATACCAGATGCATGTGAAGGAGGGCGAGGTGGAGAGTGAGAGGACCAAAGATGGCCCCTATTCCAAGGGTGCATCGAACATGTTGTCTGGAGGAATCAAGGTCCCCTCATATGAAGACAAAAGTGAAGGGGGGCCACTGTCTCCCTTCCTCCTAGGAAGGGAAGGGCCGCCTCCGAAGATGGGGAGAAGCAGGCTTCTAAATGAGGAAAGATGCCTCAGGTGGCTGGCTCGGGCTTGGAGGGCATCAAAGCGTAGTCTCATGATGAGGACAAGCCTCAGGCCAAATCGTAAGTGAATCAAGGTTGTTTTAAACATGTCCCGTTCCTTTCTTATAATGCCCGGAATATATATTCTTTGTTTTTGCAGTTCAACACACAGTCTTCCTCAACAATCCTTTTCCTCGGGGGACCTTCTCCCAGAGATGATGGAAAGCAAAACGCCCCCACTGGATTCCCCGTCTAATAGGACAGACGACTTGGAGGTGTCGTCACGGAGGGTCTCCCCCGACCAACAAGTGGTGCAAGGGATGATGAGGACATTGCCCGAAGGTGATACTTCGGTGGCCCAAGGTCCGGGGGACAACAATGAGGGCTCCGGACAATCCGATATACAGCCGTAGACGTATGAACAGATCCCTTCAAAGGGTGGCCGTACTCCTACGGCAGCCTCCGGAGACCCAGAGGCGCCGGATATCTTGACGAACATGCTGCGGCAGGCGTCCGTCTCAGAGGAACATCGTACCTTAATGAGTACGGTAGTTGAAAAGTTCCAGTCCGCGAAGAGCGGATTGGATGAGGCCTTTGCGAGCCTACTAAGAGACTTCGAGATTTGTACTGTAATATGTGCAATTGTGTTTTATTCGCAAAATACACCTGTGTATAGATAGTAGCCCCTGAGACTCAGGTTGGCTTCCCATGGGAGGCGAACGGAGGATCAAGAAGAAACATTGAAGGACTAATCTGATTAACTTGAACACATGTTGCTTCCCCCTGGCTACTTCCCAGACTACGGATATTGCCGAGCTGCAACGGAAGCTTGATATGGCCGGGGATGACATTGCGTTAATCAATGTGCGTCTTGACGAATCGCAAGGTATGTATTCGGAGCGATCCCTTCACATACATCTTTGTGATATAAGCATGATACTGAAATTTATATACTGTAATATGTATGACTACAGATGGTGCTGCCGCCGTTGAAACTCTTCGGGCGGAGCAGGCCCGGGCCAAGGAGCAGGCCCGGTGTAGTAATGCGGCTGTCGAAAATGCATCGGCTGAGTTAAAGGCCGAACGAGCTGCTCGGCCTCAAGACGAGGAGAAGATATCCACGATGGCGCTCGAACTAAAAAATGCTGCTAGCCGCTGTGAGCTCCTTGAGAAGGAGAATGAAGCCAAAACGGCTGAAGTTGACAAGGCCTTACGAGAGGCGAGGGAAGCGCGGTCTGAATCTAGAGCCGCCCGTGAGGAGATCCAACAAGCTAGGGAGATTGCGGCTGGTGAGCCATTTTTTCTACAGACTAAGTTCGACGATCCGAACTATGCTCAACTGAACCAATTATGGAGTTCTCTGAACGAGTTTTTAGACTTGCAGAAGAGTTCTTCCGATGCGGCTCAGTTTTACCCGGCGCGAGAGGGGTATGCAACGGAGAAGCTTTTCTGGTCACAATTCAGCGCGTCGAAGCGCCCCCTGTTGCTAAATGAGCAGATGTCCCAGTGGACCGAGCTTCATAGGATATCATGCGCTGCCATGAAGAACGTCATAACCCAGTTATGGCCAACTGAGCCTGTTCCGAATAGTTACTTCAGCTTGGTGCAATGGCTTGTTGACGCGATGCCACGTATCGACGCTGTGAAGCAGTCGGTGTGCATCGAGGGTGCACGGATGGCCTTTTCCCGAGTCAAGACCTTCTGGGGGAAGATGAAGGCCATCGATGTTGCAGTGAAGAGTCCACCCAAGGGCAAGGACCACCAAGAACCGGAGCATTATTTTGAAGACGTCCTAGTGGCTGCCCGCTTGATAGAGGGTTAGTGCTCAAAAGACATAATGTTCGAGTGAAGTGTATGAGAATTGTATGAGACAATTTTATAGTTAATCTGTTTTTTTATATATTGCTCGAAAGTTTGTGTTCCTCCTGTGCGGCCGTTTTAATATAAACTGAAAGTTTTCCAGTCGTCGGCTTCAGCCCCCTCGTAGGAAGTACGGGGGTGTTCGTAAAAGCATTTGATCACTCTTGACCCAACGTCTTGGTATGTGAAGGAGGTGTCAATGCGGCGAACTAGGCAACCAGACTATAGGGCGTTAACACTTTCACTTAGCCATAGGAGTTTTATGGTGGGTCTACGACATAGCCTGTGGTATGTATGCGACTTATTCATACGATACGTGTACATATTTTACCGAAAAGAGGTCCTTCGTGTGACATGGAGGAAACACTAGAGATTCCGATAAGTCATCGAGTGGTTGACCAGCTCTCGCCGCATCATGACAGTCAGTTTTCGGCTTTCTCTACTGAGGTGCTAAGCCAGGTGAACCGGAAGCATAATCGCAGTAGTTCTCCCTTTACTACCCTAGCCGATAGAGCGGAACGTAGGATAGAAAGCACAGGAGCCGGGCAACCCAACTATTGACCCAAGACATGATTCAGAGCTGATGCATATAAGGCCAAACTCGCGACGCCGAAGTATGCTGCAAAAGCTGTTCGGACTTTGTTGGCAACTCAATTGTTCCCGTACCAAGACCCTGGCAAGTTTAAGCCGGGGTATATACGTGAAACAACCATACGAGGTGTATTCAATTGTGGAAAGACGCAGATAAATAATACGGGTAATGTGAACTGGGACCTGAGCGATATGCCAAAGATTACTTGATATATATAAAGGCCGCGACCCCTGCTATTTGATATGCCCTGGGTCGAAGGCAGAGGAAAAGGCATGTTACAGGCTCGAAAAAGAGTGTGGTCTACAAAAAGTTATTTTGGACCTCCTGTCGCACGTCTGCGCTGCCTGTCCTCGGCGAGGGGAATCCTTGAAGGAAGTAGCCCCGTAGGTGAGTGTATGGATCCGAACTCCGATAGAGTCGGTTTTAGATGTGTCTCCTTTGCGCCACCTGTTTTTTAAGAGGTAATGAAGAAAGAAAAAAGGAAAGTAGATAAAAAATGTTACCGGAGTGCTTGCAGACTTGTCCGTGTTATGCTTCCGCCAACGCCCATGGTATCTTAAGTGCATAATTTTGTATGTGCGGTATAGTTTTAACGGGTATATGAGATGGGCAACGGAAGCCGAACTACTATTTCTGCTTTGGATTTGATCGATCTTTGGGGGGAAATTTCTTCTGGCCCCCGGCATTTGGCTGGTGAACCGCTCCGTCGTCCCTGTTGCCCGGCGGCCCCCTTCCCTTGTGTTTGGCGTTGAGCTTGCCGGCCTACTTGAGGACCTGCTACCTCTTGAGCACTGTGTTGGTTTTCCCCGAAGAGGAAGGGATGATGCAGCAAAGTAGCGTAAGTATTTCCATCAGTTTTTGAGAACCAAGGTATCAATCCAGTAGGAGGCTACGCGCGAGTCCCTCGTACCTGCACAAAACAAATAAATCCTCGCAACCAACGCAAATAGGGGTTGTCAATCCCTATAAGGCCACTTACGAGAGTGAGATCTGATAGATATGATAAGATAATATTTTTGGTATTTTTGTGATAAAGATGCAAAGTAAAATAAAGGCAAAGGAAATAGCAAAGGAAATAACTAAGTAGTAGGAGATCAATATGATAAAGATAGACCCGGGGGCCATAGGTTTCACTAGTGGCTTCTCTCGAGAGCATAAGTATTCTACGGTGGGTGAACAAATTACTATTGAGCAATTGACAAAATTGAGCATAGTTATGAGAATATCTAGGTATGATCATGTATATAGGCATCACGTCCGAGACAAGTAGACCGACTCCTGCCTGCATCTACTACTATTACTCCACTCATTGACCGCTATCCAGCATGCATCTAGAGTATTAAGTTAAAAACAAAGTAACGCCTTAAGCAAGATGGCATGATGTAGAGGGATAGACTCATGCAATATCAAGAAAACCCCATCTTGTTATCCTCGATGGGAACAATACAAAACGTGCCTTGCTGCCCCTACTGTCACTGGGAAAGGACACCGCAAGATTGAACCCAAAGCTAAGCACTTCTCCCATTGCAAGAAAGATCAATCTAGTAGGCCAAACCAAACTGATAATTCGAAGAGACTTGCAAAGATAACCAATCATACATAAAAGAATTCAGAGAAGATTCAAATATTGTTCATAGATAGACTTGATCATAAACCCACAATTCATCGGCCTCAACAAACACACCGCAAAAAGAAGATTACATTGAATAGTTCTCCACAAGAGAGGGGGAGAACATTGTATTGAGATCCAAAAAGAGAGAAGAAGCCATCTAGCTACTAACTATGGACCCGTAGGTTTGAGGTGAACTACTCGCACTTCATCGGAGGGGCTATGGTGTTGATGTAGAAGCCCTCCGTGATCGATGCCCCCTCCGGCGGAGCTCCGGAACAGGCCCCAAGAAGGGATCTTGTGGATACAGAAAGTTACGGCGGTGGAATTAGGGTTTTGGCTCCGTTTTTTATCGTTTGGGGTACGTGGATATATATAAGAGGAAGGAGTACGTCGGTGGAGCAACAGGGGGCCCACGAGGGTGGAGGGCGCGCCTGGTGGGGGTGAGCGCGCCCCCCTACCTCGTGGCCTCCTGTTTCCTTTCTTGACATAGGGTCCAAGTCTCCCGGGTCTTGTTCGTTGAGAAAATCACGTTCCCAAAGGTTTCATTCCGTTTGGACTCCGTTTGATATTACTTTTCTTAGAAACCCTAAAACAGGCAAAAAACAACAATTCTGGGTTGGGCCTTCGGTTAATAGGTTAGTCCCAAAAATAATATAAAAGTGGATAATAAAGCTCAATAATGTCCAAAACAGTAGATAATATAGCATGGAGCAATCAAAAATTATAGATAAGTTGGAGACGTATCAGGACCCAACAATTTTTGTTGATATGATTAGCCAGTTTATTGGGGTGGCCGTGAATCTGGCAGGGTCGGTCCAGTATCCTATCTAGGTTGGATGGTATGTCTCTGTTCGCCTTGAATGGCTTTTTCCATTGACCGGGCTTGGGATTGCTGAATCCGGCATTGACCGCTGTGTCGCGTGATCTTTCATTATCATTGCTACTGTTGTGTTTGCTTTGTCGTGGCTTGCCGTTGCCGTCTCGGATTTCAGAAGTGCCCGAGTCACTGGCGCTATTGCTTCTACTAGCGAGCGAGCTATCTTCTCCCGCGCAAAAGCGGGTCATTAGAGCGGTAAGGGCTGTCATGGATCTAGGTCCTTCTTGACCGAGGTGGCGTGCAGGCCATTCATCCCGGACACTGTGTTTGAAGGCCGCAAGGGCTTCCGCATCCGGACAGTTGACGATTTGGTTCTTTTTAACTAAGAACCTGGTCCAGAGCTGCCTGGTTGACTCTCCGGGCTGCTGGACAATGTGGCTTAAGTCACCGGCCTCCGGTGGCCGGACATATGTTCCTTGGAAGGTGTCGTGAAAGGCGTCCTCCAAATCTTCCCAGCTGCCAATAGAATTTTCGGGTAGACTGTTTAACCAGTACCGAGCTGGTCCTTTGAGTTTTAGTGGTAGGTATTTAATGGCATGAAGGTCGTCCCCATGGGCCATGTGGATATGGAGGAGGAAGTCCTCAATCCATACCGTGGGATATGTTGTTCCATCGTATGATTCAATATTCATAGGTTTGGACATGTCTGGGAATTGATGCTCCATTACTTCGTCTGTGGAGCAAAGAGGGTGCGCGGCGCCTCTATGTTGGGCCACACTGCGACGTACCTTCGATGGAGTCCGTTTGCGGTTTTCGGCCCGGGCGTGGCTAGGTTTGTCATGTCCGAATAGGTGGCCGTCATCGCGTGTCGAGGTATGTCCTCGCGATCCGTAGGTCGCTCTTGGGTGTCCTACTCTGCTACCCGGGGCCTGTTGACGGTCGTGTGCACAATCCCGAGTTGTTTTTTTCTTGCCTTTATGGCGAGGTGGGGCGGTCTGGTGTTCGGCTTGAGTTGCCACTTTACCCGGACCAAGTTGTGGTTGACCTGACATCCTGTGCGATAATGGCGCAGGCTCGAGCGCCCTATCGTCGCCCTGGGGTAGCAATCTACTCTTCGGTTAGCTTTTGGCTGGGCCACTAACACCGTATTCTTCGGCGGCTAGGACTTCGATCCATCTATCATTGAGCAGATCTTGGTCGGCTTGAAGTTGCTGCTGCTTCTTTTTCAGGCTCCTTGCGGTGGCTATTAGTTGGCGCTTGAAGCGCTCCTGATCGAGGGGTTCCTCAGGCATGATAAATTCCTCGGTGCCGAGGCTCACTTCATCCTCACAGAGCGGAAGGTAATTGTCGTCCTCCGAATCTTCGTAATTGGCCTGCTTACCAGGGCTAACCTGCCCATCTTCTCGTTCATCTTGGTCATTAGCGGTATCAACGGGGTCTTCGCTGTCTTCGGCATCGTTGTCCATACCGTCAATGTTCTCGGAGTCGCAATCAAGTGTATCGGTCGAATCGTCGACCGTGGCTATGAAGTGGGTGGTGGGTGGGAAGCAAAATTCTCCGCCGCCAGCCCCTAGTTCGAGCCGGATATAGTTTACCTGTGAGTCCTCTGTCAAGGACAGGTTCTTTAACGAGTTTAGCACATCGCCCAAAGGCGAGTGCTGGAAGATGTCCGCGACGCTGAATTTGAAGATCTATAAACGATCAAGCTCGGCGTCCGCGGGTTCATGTGGTTCGGAACTTATGGCCGGAGACGATTCCGGAGTTCCGGTGACCAAGACATCATGAGAGGTTGAGTCTATGTGCAGCTCCAAAGCCGTGGAATCTGTGGCCTCCGTAGTGGGATCAATCCTCCCGTCCTTGGATGGCGCGGCTTGCTCCGGATCTAGGGCAAGAGCGGTTATAGGAGCAATCTCCTGGATGCGGCCAGATGACAGATTTAGGTCATGATCATCTGGGTGACCGGGAGCGGCTGCTGTGGTCTTGAATCCAGCGAAGATCAAGTCCCCACGGATGTCCGCAACGTAGTTCAAGATCCCGAATCTGACCTGATGGCCAGGGCGTAGCTTTCGATCTGCTCCAGATGGCCAAACGAGTTGGCCCGCAGTGCGAAGCCGCCGGACATGAAGATCTGTCCGAGGAGAAAGGTTTCTCCTTGGACAGCGTCATTATTGGCGATCGAAGGGGCCATCAAACCTTTTAGCGACAGCACATAGGAAATCTCAATGAAAGCACCAATGTCGGTGTCAAAACCGGCGGATCTCGGGTAGGGGGTCCCGAACTATGCGTCTAAGGTCGATGGTAACAGGAGACAAGGGACACGATGTTTACCCAGGTTCGGGCCCTCTCTATGGAGGTAATACCCTACGTCCTGCTCGATTGATATTGATGAATATGAGTATTACAAGAGTTGATCTACCTCGAGATCGTAATGGCTAAACCCTAGAGGTCTAGCTTGTATGGCTATGATAATGAGTCTCCTATCCGGACTAAGTCCTCCGATTTATATAGACACCGGGAGGATCTAGGGTTACACAAGGTCGGTTACAAAGAAGGGAATCTACATATTCGGTCGCCAGGCTTGTCTTCCACGCCAAGGAGAGTCCTATCGGGACACTGGTGCAGTCTTCGGTCTTCGTATCTTCATAGCCCATCAGTCCAGCCCATGGCTAACAGGCCGGACGCCCGAGGACCCCTTAGTCCAGGACGCCCTCTCCCACGTTTTGGCCCATATGAGTAACAGGCCAGCTTGAAGACCGACAACACTGAGATCCACTGAACCTTCTGGCATAGGTTACAGCATACCGACCAAAGAATAAACCTAGACTATACAATAAAGAAATCACGGCATATTACATCCACTGGGAATCAAAGTTCGCTACCGGCAGTAATAAAGCGCAACATGACCGCGGATTACATACACTGGGCATCAAAGGTCGCCACCAGTGCATATAAACGTGCCGACAAAAGAATATACAAAACCGAGAGCACTTCAGAAGGCACTAGGCCTGGCAAGGTCAAGCCCCACAAGCAGCCGAACAAGCTGATGAGACCTCAGTTGTGTCAACGATAGATGCTTCATCCCTAGTTGTATGGCACCATAGTGCGCACGGCAGTCCCCTGACATCTTCATTATATCTTTGACTTCAAGTCGGAGCTGAGCTGAAGCAAGCCTTTTCGCTTTAAGTTGAGACTGAAGAAGTCAAACTGATTGAGGCAGCGATTGCACAGAGGTTGTCTGACACCTTCTGGTGAGTAGCTTCAACTCACTGTCATCATCAAGATAGGACCTTGGGGTCATCTCGTTGTCCTCAAGATGGTTTGGCTCACTATCTTCCCTAAAGTTCTGCCTAGCACAAGAGATATGACTCTGAAAGAGAAATAAGGAGACACGTAACAGGTTTCACAATTATATAATCAAATAAATGGATTTGTTCTGCATAAGGAACATGTTTTTACAACTACAATTTAAAACTAGTAGTTGTTGCAAACATCCAATCAGATGTAGACAACAAAGTAAACAGCAGTGGAGGAAATGATGCCTATCCAAATCTATACTAGAACAAAGTTTGAAGGCTTTAGAATGATGCCTATCCAAATCCAAATCATTATCCACATATTTATTCTTTTGCAAGTCACACAAATCAACGAAGCTATTAAGATGGGAAGCGGCATCTTCACTAGGAAGGCCGAAAAACGGATCTTTCATGACAAGATTCAGCAAAGCAGTATTAGTTTCACAAGATTCAGCATCGGTAAGAGGAGCAATCGGAGTGCTAATAAAATCATCGTTGTTGGTATTGGTGAAGTCACACAATTTAGTATTATCTTGAGCCATCATGACAAGCAAGCAAACTAACACATAAGCAAACAGAAAGCAAGCGGTAAAAAAGAAGCGAATAGAGAGGGAGGACAGAGAGAGAGGGCGAATAAAACGGCAAGGTTGAAGTAGGGGAGAGGAAAACGAGAGGCAAATGTCAAATAATGTAATGCGGGAGATAAGGGTATGTGATGGGTACTTGGTATATTGACTTTTGCGTAGACCTCCCCAACAACGGCGCTAGAAATCCTTCTTGCTACCTCTTGAGCACTGCGTTGGTTTTCCCCGAAGAGGAAGGGATGATGCAACAAAGTAGCGTAAGTATTTCCTTCAGTTTTTGAGAACCAAGGTATCCATCCAGTAGGAGGCTACGCGCGAGTCCCTCGTACCTGCACAAAACAAATAAATCCTCGCAACCAGCGCAAATAGGGGTTGTCAATCCCTATAAGGCCACTTACGAGAGTGAGATCTGATAGATATGATAAGATAATATTTTTGGTATTTTTGTGATAAAGATGAAATGTAAAATAAAGGCAAAGTAAATAGCAAATGAAATAACTAAGTAGTAGGAGATCAATATGATAAAGATAGACCCGGGGGCCATAGGTTTCACTAGAGGCTTCTCTCGAGAGCATAAGTATTGTACGGTGGGTGAACAAATTACTGTTGAGCAATTGACAGAATTGAGCATAGTTATGAGAATATCTAGGTATGATCATGTATATAGGCATGACGTCCGAGACAAGTAGACCAACTCCTGCCTGCATCTACTACTATTACTCCACTCATCGACCGCTATCCAGCATGCATCTAGAGTATTAAGTTAAAAACAGAGTAACACCTTAAGCAAGATGACATGATGTAGAGGGATAGACTCATGCAATATGAAGAAAAACCCCATCTTGTTATCCTCGATGGCAACAATACAATACGTGCCTGGCTGCCCCTACTGTCACTGGGAAAGGACACCGCAAGATTGAACCCAAAGCTAAGCACTTCTCCCATTGCAAGTAAGATCAATCTAGCAGGCCAAACCAAATTGATAATTCGAAGAGATTTGCAAAGATAACCAATCATACATAAAAGAATTCAGAGAAGATTCAAATATTGTTTATAGATAGACTTGATCATAAACCCACAATTCATCGATCTCAACAAACACACCGCAAAAAGAAGATTACATCGAATAGTTCTCCACAAGAGAGGGGGAGAACATTGTATTGAGATCCAAAAAGAGAGAAGAAGCCATTTAGCTACAAACTATGGACCCGTAGGTCTGAGGTGAACCACTCACACTTCATCGGAGGGGCTATGGTGTTGATGTAGAAGCCCTCCGTGATCAATGCCCCCTTCGGCGGAGCTCCGGAACAGGCCCCAAGATGGGATCTCGTGGATACAGAAAGTTACGGCGGTGGAATTAGGGTTTTGGCTCCGTTTTTGATCGTATGGGGGTACATGGATATATATAGGAGGATGGAGTACGTCGGTGGAGCAACAGGGTCCCACGAGGGTGGAGGGCGCGCCTGGTGGGGGTGGGCGTGCCCCCTACCTCTTGGCATCCTGTTTCCTTTCTTGACGTAGGGTCCAAGTCTTCCAGGTCTTGTTCATTGAGAAAATCACGTTCCCGAAGGTTTCATTCCGTTTGGACTCTGTTTGATATTCCTTTTCTTCGAAACCCTAAAACAGGCAAAAACAACAATTCTGGGTTGGGCCTTCGGTTAATAGGTTAGTCCCAAAAATAATATTACAGTGGATAATAAAGCCCAATAATGTCCAAAATAGTAGACAATATAGCATGGAGCAATCAAAAATTATAGATACATTGGAGACGTATCAAGCATCCCCAAGCTTAATTCCTGCTCGTCCTCGAGTAGGTAAATGATAAAAACAGAATTTTTGATGCGGAGTGCTACTTGGCATAATTTTAATGTAATTCTTCTTAATTGTGGTATGAATATTCAGATCTGAAAGATTCAAGACAAAAGTTCATATTGACATAAAAATAATAATACTTCAAGCATACTAACTAAGCAATTATGTCTTCTCGAAATAACATGGCCAAAGAAAGTTCATCCCTACAAAATCATATAGTTTAGTCATGTTTAATTTTCGTCACACAAGAATGCTCTTATCATGCACAACCCCGATGACAAGCCAAGCAATTGTTTCATAGTTTAGTAATCTCAAACCTATAAACTTTCACGCAATATATGAGCGCGAGCCATGGACATAGCACTATGGGTGGAATAGAATATAATGAGGGGGGTTATGTAGAGAAGACAAAAAAGGAGAAAGTCTCACATCAACGAGGCTAATCAATGGGCTATGGAGATGCCCACGGATTGATGTTAATGCAAGGAGTAGGGATTGCCATGCAACGGATGCACTAGAGCTATAAATGTATGAAAGCTCAACAAAAGAAACTAGTGGGTGTGCATCCAACTTGCTTGGTCATGAAGACCTAGGGCACTTGAGGAGGCCCATTGTTGGAATATACAAGCCAAGTTCTAGAATGAAAAATTCCTACTAGTATATGAAAGTGACAAAACAAGAGACTCTCTATCATGAAGATCATGGTGCTACTTTGAAGCACAAGTGTGGCAAAGGATAGTAACCAATGTCCCTTCTCTCTTTTTCTCTCAAATTTTTTTGGGCCTTCTCCTTTTTTATGGCCTTTGTCTCTTTTTTTATATATATTGCTCACTTGGGACAATGCTCTAGAAAATGATGATCATCACACTTCTATTTATTTACAACTCAATGATTACAACTCGATACTAGAACAAAGTATGACTCTATATGAATGCCTTTGGCGGTGTACCGGGATATGCAATGGACCAAGAGTGACATGTATGAAAGAATTATGAACGGTGGCTTTTCTACAAATACTATGTCAACTACATGATCATGCTAAGCAATGTGACAATAATGAATGTGTCATGATGAACGGAATGATGGAAAGTTGCATGGCAATATATCTCGGAATGGATATGGAAATGCCATAATATGTAGGTATGGTGGCTGTTTTGAGGAAGATATAAGGAGGTTTATGTGTGAAAGAGCGTATCATATCACGGGGTTTGGATGCACCGGCGAAGTTTGCGCCAACTCTCAATGTGAGAAAGGGCAATGCACGGTACCAAAGAGGCTAGCAAGGATGGAAGGGTGAGAGTGCGTATAATCCATGGACTCAACATTAGTCATAAAGAACTCACATACTTATTGCAAAAATCTACAAGTCATCAAAAACCTCGGTACAACGCGCATGCTCCTAGGGGGATAGATTGGTAGGAAAAGACCATCGCTCGTCCCCGACCGCCACTCATAAGGAAGACAATCAAATAACACCTCATGCTTCAAATTTGTTGCATAATGTTTACCATACATGCATGCTACGGGTGTAGCGACCCGACCTCAGATGGTCAAGTCTCTGTGCTTCAGTGTCATCCCTGGATCGGTAATGCTGACACACACAGTACTCGAAGAATTTATAACAGAGTAGCAATCACACACTATTACATCGAATGTCTCCAAAGAGAACTTATTACAATAATATGGCTTAAGGCCATCTAATGCGATAACAGCGGAAGGCTTGGAAGATAGGGTGAGTCCATCAACTCCAACGGCATAGCTGAGCTCCACGACAACGACCTAACGAACCTTACTCCTCGTCTGAAAAGTCTGCAACATAATACGTTGCAGCTCGAAAACGGGTTAGCACATGGAATATGCTGGCAAAGTAACAGAGTAGAGCAAGAACAAAATAATGCTATCACTATATGCATATATGGCTGGTGGAAAGCTGTATGGTTGTAGTTTTGCAAAACGCCAATTTTTCCCAACAACAAAGGAATAGATTTTAATTTTACTATCATGGTGGTTGAAACATCATTGAGAAGGTATCCCCAACTCAATCCCAATTAAAGTGATTAACATCCCAACATTATTAATTAAGCATGGTGAGATACATGTGATAACCCAAGTACTAGATACTCAAGAATTGTCCATAACCGGGGACACGGCTAACCATGATTAGATTGTACACTCTGCAGAGGTTTGCGCACTTTTCCTCACAAGACTCGATCGCCTCCGTTGGATTTCTCACACTACATGGTGTTTGAGAAACGGATGACCGAGACACAGTCTTTCAGAAACGTTAACTCTCTACTCCGGGTAGACCATACCAAACCTACAAAACCCACTACCTGCTGATCTACCTCTTCAAGAGCTTCACGTAACTTACTCAACTATGCTAGAGCCCATAATAGCTTGTGGCTGCACACGGAAGTTTCTAGCATGAATCATCTCAGTTCCCTTTGAGCCTGTGTCTCGGTCATCCGTTTCTCAAACACCATGTAGTGTGAGGGTTTGAATGTAACTCCCAAGGGTTTGAATGTAACAGGGCAATAGGTTCTACCTCAGCAACTACTTCCCAACCCACAAGTTAATGACATCCTAATAATGCAATGTTTGAGGATTGGAACTAATGCATAAAAACTGGGTAATAATGGGATATGATCAAAGTGTTACTTGCCTTGCTGACGATCCGCGAATCCTAGAGACCCGTAGTAACACGCCTCGCACTCCGGAAATTCTATCGCAAGCAAACAATACCATACATAAGTAACAAGCAATGATTCACAAGCAAAACTCAAATAAGAGAGGTTGACCAGAAGGTTCAAATTAAGAACTCTGGTTCGCAAAAAGAATCAAAACAAACGGAGCAACAAAACTCAAATGGCGAAAGAAAGAAGATTCGTTTACTAATCTGAAACTAGGTCAAATTTTTATAGTAGAAAAACTTGTTTGAGTTGGTTAAACGGAAAGAGGGTTTTGAGACAAAACTCCAGGCGCTTGAATCGCCCGATTCCGTTAAATGAGCGAAAAGATAAACAGAAACTAAGATCGGATCAGAAATCACGATCAGAAAGATCGCGGAATAAATCCGATAAAAGAAAACTCACGAACAGACTAACGAACGAGCGCTCGTTAGCTGTAACTAACGGGCGAAAACCGTTCGTTAAAACGAACGTACGGACGAACGTTCGCTAACTGGAAGAACCGAGAAAAACCGGCGAATCCAAAAAAAACGGATCTAGGGTTTCTGAAATAAAACGGACGGTCTTTATAAAAAAACTGGCGGCGGGGCGCGGCGGCTACCTCCGGCGAGGCGGGGCAGCGGCTCGCGAGGGCGGCGGGGCTAGGCAGCAGCGGCGGCGCGAGGCGGCGGCGGCTGCGGGCGGCAGGGTTGGCGGCGGCGGTGGTGGTGTTGGGGGCGAGGGTTGCGGCGTATATAAAGGGGCGGGGGCGGCGACTTGGAGGAGGGGGCAAGGCGCGGCGGAGGCGGAGTCCAACTCGGACTCCGGTCCGAGTGGCGGCGGGGGCTGCCTAGCGCGGCGGCCTGGATCGGCTGGGCCTTAGGCCCAGTCGGCATGGAACCTTTTTTTTTAAAAACTTCGCCGACCGAAATAAAATCCTAGAAAAAAATAAAAACCTAAAAATGCCAAAACAATTTTTCACCATCTAAATAAAATATTTAGAACAAGATGAATATTTTCTTGGCCCTAAAATGCAATTTTGAAAACATGCAATTTTTCTAATGCAAATAAAATCCGAATAAAATCAAATAAAAATGAATTTAATGATTTTAATATTTTTCCTCCAATATTTCATTTATTTTGGGAGAAGTCATATTATCTCCTCTCTTTAATTTTTTATGTGAAATATTTTTCAGAGAGAAATAATTAAAATCAAATCCTCTTTTCATTATTTGATAAAAGAATCAAATATGAAGACCGGGAAATCCCCAACTCTCTCCGAGGGTCCTTGAGCTGCTTAGGATTTCGAGGATTACGGAACGGAAAAGCAATAAAACATGATATGCATGGATGATCTATGTATAACATTCCAAATTGAAAATATGGGATGTTACAAACCTACCCCCCTTAAGATGAATCTCTCCCTCGAGATTCGGGTTGGCTAGAAAATAGGTATGGGTGGTCCTTGCGGAGATCATCCTCTCGTTCCCAGGTAGCTTCATCCTCGGTATGGTGGCTCCACTGAACTTTACAAAACTTGATAACCTTACTGCAGGTGACTCTGCTGGCAAACTCAAGAATCTTAACTGGCTTCTCCTCGTAAGTCAAATCACTGTCCAACTGAATCGCCTCCAAGGGTACTGTATCTCTTAATGGTATTTCCGCCATCTCAGCATGACACTTCTTCAGCTGTGAAACATGGAACACATCATGGACTCCTGACAATCCCTCAGGTAACTCCAACTTGTAGGCGACTTCTCCCATCCGTTCCAAAATGCGATACGGTCCTACAAATCTCGGGGCTAACTTTCCTTTAACTCTAAAACGTTTCACTCCTGGCAAGGGCGATACTCGCAGATATGCTCTATCTCCAATTTCGTAGGTTACCTCCTTGCGTTTTGAGTCTGCATAACTCTTCTGCCTGGACTGAGCAATCTTTAGTCGGTCTCGGATCAATTTTACCTTCTCCTCAGATTCTTTAATCAAGTCTGGTCCAAACAACTGTCAGTATCCTACCTCATCCCACATCAACGGTGTTCTGCACCTGCGTCCATACAGGGCTTCAAACGGTGCCATCTTCAAACTGGCTTGGTAGCTATTGTTGTATGAGAACTCTGCGTACGACAAATTGTCATCCCAACTAGATCCATAATCTAGCGCACAGGCTCTCAACATGTCCTCCAAAATTTGATTGACTCTCTCAGTCTGTCCATCTGTCTACGGGTGAAACGCTGTACTGAACTCCAATCTCGTTCCCAAAGTCTGGTGTAACCGATGCCAAAACTTTGAAGTAAACTGTGTTCCTCGATCCGATACGATGGTCCTCGGAACTCCATGCAGACATACAATTTTGGACATATAGATCTTGGCCAACTTTGCACTTGTATAGGTGGTTTTCACTGGGATGAAGTGAGCTACTTTGGTCAAACGATCAACTACTACCCATATGGAACCATATCCTGCTTTAGTCCTGGGTAATCCGGTGATAAAGTCCATGCCAAGTTTATCCACTTCCATTCGGGTATCAGCATAGGCTGTAACAATCCTGCTGGCTTCTGATGTTCTGCCTTAACTCTCTGACATACATCACATACGGTTACATACTCGGCAATATCCTTCTTCATACCAGTCCACCAGAAACGTTCCTTCAAATCCAAATACATCTTGGTGTTTCCGGGGTGTATCGAGTATGGTGAGTCATGGGCCTCGTGAAGTATTAACTTCCTGATCTCCTGGTTGTTGGGCACATAAACTCGGTCCTCAAACCATAGGGTATCGTGCTCATCCTCACGAAAACCTTTGGCCTTTCCTTTGCCCATCTTCTCCTTTATCTCGGCAATCTCTTTATCATCTTTCTGAGCTTCCCAAATCTTGTCCAGCAATGTCGACTGAACCTCCATTGTGGCAATGAACCTTCTAGGTACAATCTGTAACCGAAGTTCCATGATGTCCTTTGCTAATTCCTTCGGCAGTCCTTTACTTTCAAGGGTATTAGCATAACTCTTTCGACTCAATGCGTCTGCTACGACATTGGCCTTTCCTGGATGATAGTGTAGCTTCATGTCATAATCCTTTATAAGCTCCAACCATCTCCTCTGCCTAAGGTTCAGCTCCTTCTGGGTGAAGATGCACTTCAAACTCTTGTGATCCGTGTACACATCACAACGGTTTCCAATAAGGTAATGTCTCCAAGTCTTCAATGCATACACTACGACTGCTAGCTCCAAATCATGCGTGGCATAATTCAACTCATGAGGTTTTAGTTGTCGTGAGGCATACGAAACAACTCTTCCGTCCTGCATAAGCACACATCCAAGTCCTAAGTGAGAGGCGTCGCAATACACTTGGAACTCCTTATGTATATCTGGCAGTACTAGCACTGGGGCTGTAGTCAAATGTTTCTTCAACTCTTGGAAACTTGCTTCACAATATTCTGTCCATTTAAACTTGGTATCCTTCTTCAACAGTTCAGTCATTGGTTTTGCAATCTTGGAAAAATTCTCAATGAATCTATGGTAGTATCCTGCGAGTCCAAGAAAACTGCGGATCTCGCTAACTGAGGTGGGTGCCAACCATTCAGTGACTGACTGAACCTTGCTGGGGTCTACTGCTATACCTTCTCATGATATAACATGTCCAAGGAATCCGACTTCCTTCAGCCAAAACTCGCATTTGCTAAACTTAGCATACAACTGGTGTTCCCTGAGCTTCTCGAGAACTAAACGCAAATGCTCTTTGTGCTCCTCCTCGTTCTTCGAGTATACCATGATATCATCAATAAACACCACAAAAAACTTGTCCAAATACTCCATGAACACCTTGTTCATCATGCTCATGAAATAGGCAGGGGCGTTAGTCAGTCCAAGCGACATGACCGTGTACTCGTATAATCCATATCGCGTTGTGAACGCCGTCTTTGGTATGTCCTTCTCTCGTATCTTCAACTGATGATACCCCGATCGCAAATCGATCTTCGAAAACACTTTAGCTCCTTGCAACTGATCAAACAGATCGTTGATCATCGGTAGTGGGTACTTGTTCTTAATCGTCACTTCATTCAATGCTCGATAATCAACAACCATCCTCAGGGATTTATCCTTCTTATCAACCAAAAGTACTGGGGATCCCCAAGGTGATGAACTTCTTCGGATATATCCTTTATCCAATAACTCCTTGATCTGTTTCTTAATTTCTTCCAGATCATTTGCGGGCATCCGATAGGGTCTCTTGGATATTGGTCCTGTTCCTGATAACATCTCTATCAAAAACTCAATATCTCTGTCCGGTGGCATGCCTGGTAACTCCTCTGGGAAAACATCCGGGTAATCCTTCACTACAGGCATTTCCTCCTGAACAACTCCCGTATGGGCATTCACTTGACTCCTCCTCGGCACATGCCTAGATACATACTTAATCCTTTTTCCTTCTGGGGTGGTGAGATAAATCGACTTACTAGCACAGCCAATGCTTCCTCCAAACTTTGACATCCAGTCCATACCCAATATCACATCCAATCCTTGACTCCAAGATAATTAGGTCGGACGGAAAAACATGTGTACCAATGGTTAAGGGTATCTGGTCACACCATCGGCTAGCCATATACTCTGCTCCGGGTGAACTCACTAAAAGAGGGATCCTAAGGGTTTGGGTTGGTAGTTTAAACTTATCCATGAATCCCCTTGATATGTATGAATGCGATGCACCAGTATCGAAAAGAACAAGAGCGGTAAATGACTTAACCAAAAACTTACCTATTACCACGTCCGACTGCTCTTCAACCTCCTCCACGTTAACGTGGTTCACTTTTCCTTTGTTGAATGGATTGGGCTTCTTCCCAGTGCTTCCATTTCTGTTTCCATTCCTCCCTTCGGGGCAATCATTGGCATAGTGCCCTGTCTTCCCGCACTTAAAACAGGTAACCTGACTTAAGTCTCTTTTGGCAGGAGTGGATGGGTTGGAGCGGTTCTGATTGTTGTTAGTTCCGTTCCCATTCCCATTCTTAGCACCACTGTGGTTATGTGATCCTCCTCCAGTGTGGTTGTGACCTCCATGGTTGTGAACAAGTCCTCCCATGTTCGGGGTTAGGCGAGGCTTCTGCTGAGCTCCTGAGTTATACTTCCCTTGTCCATACTTTCTCTTGTGGCTCTCAATCTACTGCTGTTTCCCTTCAATCATAAGAGCCTTATCTACCAACTCCTGGTAGTTGTTGAAGGTTGCTACCATCAACTGCATGCTCATCTCATCATTCAGCCCTTCCATAAACTTCTCCTGTTTCACGGCATCTGTGGCCACATCATCAGGGGCGTAGCGAGATAACTTGCTAAACTCATCCACGTACTGAGCCACAGTATGGTTCCCCTGGCGTAGGTTGCGGAACTCCCGCTTCTTCATCTGCATAGCTCCAGTGGAGACATGGGCTGTGCAGAAAGCTTGCTGAAACTGGTCCCAAGTGACATTGGCTATAGGAAAAGTGGCTGTGTACTTCTCCCACCATGAGGCTGTTGGTCCATCCAATTGATGTGCGGCAAAGCGCATTCTCTCAGCATCTGTGCAACCTGCGGTGGTAAACTCCCTTCCAATACGGCGTAGCCAATCATCAGCAACTATAGGCTCGGTGCTACTGGAAAACACCGGCGGCTGTAACCTTAGAAAACGGGCTAGGTTGTCCACTGGCGGTGGGTTGTTGTTGTTGTTGTTGTTGTTGTTGTTGTTGCTCTGGTTCTGAACTAGCAATTGCATCAAGGCATTCTGCTGCTGGATCAACTGGGTGAGCTCCGGCGGGAAGGCAAAACCGGTGTCACGTCCCGGAGGCATCTGAGGGGTTTAGATGGGAGAGATTTAGAATAGAAGAGGTCTAATGAGAGAACACTACCCATATGCACATGAGACAAACACAATAATTTCACTCAATCAATCAAGAAAGGGCATACAAACGGTCTAGAACTATCGCAAAAGTGCTCACTACTACTATATACATGGGGGAAATACTACTAATATATGGTAGTCATCTAGAAATTTTGATCGGTGGAAGACTCCATGATGTCTGCTCCAGCTTCGTCTTCAAAGTCATCATCAGTAGGGTCGGAGTCGGTGTCGCCGATGATGATGTAGTCCTCAGGGCGTATTTCCTTGGGTTCTTCTTCTTCTTCTATTAGTGCTGGTCCTCGCATGAATACTCCGATCTTCTTGACTAAGTCGTCATTCTTCTCCAGTAGGGTCTTGATTTCCTCCTCATATCCATCGCTGGTAAACTTGAGTTCTTCCTCCAGCTCGATGATCCTAGTCTTCTCCTTCTTCAAGTCCATCATGTCCGCACACATCTGGTTCTCCTGACGTCGAATGTGCTGGTTTAACTCCTGGATGAAAGCTGCAATGGATCTATCCTTCCTGGTGTTGATTACTTCCCATTGCTCGTCTCGGCGCCCACATATTTGGTAAATAGTGTCCTTAAGATCCCTGTTGTAAACTTCTCCAATGCGTCCCATGGTGATGTGAGCTGCCATACTCTTTCTTAAACTCCAGGTTGGTGCGTCGAAGGAAAATTCTATGGGTTTAGAAGTTGGCGAGAACGTCCTTCCTGGAACTTCTACCTGAATCATCCAGCGCTCCTCTTCAGGTAAAGTGGCGTTGCACGTCCTGGTGAAGCTTGGTATTCCAATGTTCAAGTACCTAGTGACTTCCTTCAAGTGGCGTCCAAAAGGTGTGTCTTCATCCGGTTGTGCAAACTTGCTCTTCATCTCCGTCATCCTAAAGAGTAGAAAGTGGAGAGGAGTCAAAAATGAGAAGAGAAGTGTGACCTAGGGTTTATCTTAGGGGTCGTGTCCTACACTTAGCGTGTGCTCTGATATCATCTTGTAGCGACCCGACCTCAGATGGTCAAGTCTCTGTGCTACAGTGTCATCCCTGGATCGGTAATGCTGACACACACAGTACTCGAAGGATTTATAACAGAGTAGCAACCACACACTATTACATCGAATGTCTCCAAAGAGAACTTATTACAATAATATGGCTTAAGGCCATCTAATGCGATAACAGCGGAAGGCTTGGAAGATAGGGTGAGTCCATCAACTCCAACGGCATAGCTGAGATGCACGGCAACGACCTAACGAACCTTACTCCTCGTCTGAAAAGTCTGCAACATAATACGTTGCAGCCCGAAAACGGGTCAGCACATGGAATATGCTGGCAAAGTAACAGAGTAGAGCAAGAACAAAATAATGCTATCACTATATGATATATGGCTGGTGGAAAGCTGTATGGTTGTAGTTTTGCGAAAAGCCAATTTTTCCCTACAACAAAGGAATAGATTTTAATTTTACTATCATGGTGGTTGAAACATCATTGAGAAGGTATCTCCAACTCAATCCCAATTAAAGTGATTAACATCCCAACAATATTAATTAAGCGTGGTGAGATACATGTGATAACCCAAGTACTAGATACTCAAGAATTGTCCATAACTGGGGACACGGCTAACCATGATTAGATTGTACACTCTGCAGAGGTTTGCGCACTTTTCCCCACAAGACTCGATCGCCTCCGTTGGATTTCTCGCACTACATGGTGTTTGAGAAACGGATGACCGAGACACAGTCTTTCAGAAACGTTAACTCTCTACTCCGGGTAGACCATACCAAACCTACAAAACCCACTACCTGCTGATCTACCTCTTCAAGAGCTTCACGTAACTTACTCAACTATGCTAGAGCCCATAATAGCTTGTGGCTACACACGGAAGTTTCTAGCATGAATCATCTCAGTTCCCTTTGAGCCTGGGTGGCGGTCCATAGGAAGATCACACGGGTACCCCGGGATTTCCAAAAAAACAGACAACACTGGGTTCCCTAGGTTCCTCAATCCACCCAGTTGTTTGATTAAGTTGCCACCTTAAGTTGAACCATTAATTAACAATCTCACACCTGACATGAATTTCTCTCAAACCCAAACCACGTCTACGAGCATAGCATAGCAATAAGCAATACGTAGAAGTAACTCCCAAGGGTTTGAATGTAACAGGGCAATAGGTTCTACCTCAGCAACTACTTCCCAACCCACAAGTTAATGACATCCTAATCATGCAATGTTTGGGGATTGGAACTAATGCATAAAAACTGGGTGATAATGGGATATGATCAAAGTGTTACTTGCCTTGCTGACGATCCGCGAATCCTAGAGACTCATAGTAACACGCTTCGCACTCCGGAAATTCTACTGCAAGCAAACAATAACATACATAAGTAACAAGCAACAATGCACAAGCAAAACTCAAATAAGAGAGGTTGACCAGAAAGTTCAAATTAAGAACTCCGGTTCGCAAAAAGGATCAAAACAAACGGAGCAACGAAACTCAAACGGCGAAAGAAAGAAGCTTCATTTAGTAATCTGAAACTAGGTCAAATTTTACAGTAGCAAAACTTGTTTGAGTTGGTTAAACGGAAAGAGGGTTTCAGACGAAACTCCAGGCGCTTGAATCGCCTGATTCCGTTAAACGAGCAAAAAGATAAACAGAAACTAAGATCGGATCAGAAATCACGATCAGAAAGATCACGGAATAAATCCGATAAAAGAAAACTCACGAACAGACTAACGAACGAGCATTCGTTAGCTGTAACTAACGGGCGAAAACCGTTCGTTAAAACGAACGTACGGATGAACATCCGCTAACTGGAAGAACCGAGAAAAACCGGCGAATCCGAAAAAACGGATCTAGGGTTTCTAAAAAAACCCGGACGGTCTTTATAAAAAGAACCGGCGGCGGGGCACGGCGGCTACCTCCGGCGAGATAGCTCCAGCGAGACGGGGCAGCGGCTCGCGAGGGCGGCGGGGCTTGGCGGCGGCGGCGGCGGGGCTAGGGAGCGGCGGCTGCGGCGGCGAGCGCGAGCGGCGGCGGCTGCGGGCGGTAGGGTTGGCGGCGGTAGTGGTGGTGTTGGGGGTGAGGGTGGCGGCATATATAAAGGGGCGGGGGCGGCCACTTGGAGGAGGGGGCAAGGCGCGGCGGAGGCGGAGTCCAACTCGGACTCCGGTCCGAGTGGCGGCGGCGGCTGCCTGGCGCGGCTGGGCCTTAGGCCCAGTCGGCGCGGAACCTTTTTTTTTAAACTTTGCGGACCGAAATAAAATCCTAGAAAAAAAACCTAAAAATGCCAAAACAATTTTTCACCGTCTAAATAAAATATTTAGAACAAGATGATATTTTCTTGGCCCTAAAATGCAATTTTGAAAAACATGCAATTTTTCTAATGCAAATAAAATCTGAATAAAATCAAATAAAAATCAATTTAATGATTTTAATATTTTTCCTCCAATATTTCATTTATTTTGGGAGAAATCATATTATCTCCTCTCTTTAATTTTTATGTGAAATATTATTCGGAGAGAAATAATTAAAATCAAATCCTCTTTTCATTATTTGATAAAAGAATCAAATATGAAGACCGGGAAATCCCCAACTCTCTCCGAGGGTCCTTGAGCTGCTTAGGAATCCAAGGATTACGAAACGGAAAAGTAATAAAAAATGATATGCATGGATGATCTATGTATAACATTCCAAATTGAAAATTTGGGATGTTACAACGGGACTTGCGAACTTCAACACAAGCATTTATCAATTTCACAACTACTAAACTAGCATGACTTTGATATTATTACCTCCATATCTCAAAACAATCATCAAGCATCAAACTTCTCTTAGTATTCAAAACACTCTTAAGTAAATTTTACTAACTTTGAATACCTAACTTATTAGGATTTTAAGCAAATTGCCATGCTATTAAGACTCTCAAAATAATCTAAGTGAAGCATGAGAGATCAATAGTTTCCATAAAACAAATCCACCACCGTGCTCTAAAAGATATAAGTGAAGTACTAGAGAAAAACTATATAACTCAAAAGATATAAGTGAAGCACATAGAGTATTCTAACAAATTCCAGATCATGTATGGCTCTCTCAAAAGGTGTGTATAGCCAGTATGATTGTGGTAAACTAAAAAGCAAAGTCTCAATTAATACAAGACGCTCCAAGCAAAACACATATCATGTGGCGAATAAAAATATAGCTCCAAGTAAAGTTACCGATAGAAATAGACGAAAGAGGGGATGCCTTCCGGGGGCATCCCCAAGCTTTGGCTTTTAGGTGTCCTTAGATTATCTTGGGGGTGCCATGGGCATCCCCAAGCTTAGGCTCTTGCCACTCCTTGTTCCATAATCCATCAAATCTTTACCCAAAACTTGAAAACTTCACAACACAAAACTTAAAGTAGAAAATCTCGTGAGCTCCGTTAGCGAAAGAAAAAAAAAGACCACATCAAGGTACTGTAATGAACTCATTCTTTATTTTCATTGGTGTTATACCTACTGTATTCCAACTTCTCTATGGTTTATAAACTATTTTACTAGCCATATATTCATCAAAATAAGCAAACAACACACGAAAAACAGAATCTGTCAAAAACAGAACAGTCTGTAGTAATCTGTAGCTAGCGCAAGATCTGGAGCCCCAAAAATTCGAAAATAAATAGCTGGACGTGAGGAATTTATCTATTAATCATCTGGAAAAAGAATTAACTAAATAGCAGTTTCCAAATAAAAATGACAGCAGTTCTCGTGAGCGCTAAAGTTTCTGTTTTTTACAGTAAGTTCAACAAGACTTTCCCCAAGTATTCCCAACGGTTCTACTTGGCACAAACACTAATTAAACACAAAAAACACATATTAGGATTTTAAGCAAATTGCCATGCTATTAAGACTCTCAAAATAATCTAAGTGAAGCATGAGAGATCAATAGTTTCCATAAAACAAATCCACCACCGTGCTCTAAAAGATATAAGTGAAGTACTAGAGAAAAACTATATAACTCAAAAGATATAAGTGAAGCACATAGAGTATTCTAACAAATTCCAGATCATGTATGGCTCTCTCAAAAGGTGTGTACAGCAAGTATGATTTTGGTAAACTAAAAAGCAAAGACTCAATTAATACAAGACGCTCCAAGCAAAACACATATGATGTGGCGAATAAAAATATAGCTCCAAGTAAAGTTACCGATAGAAGTAGACGAAAGAGGGGATGCCTTAATTGCCATGCTATTAAGACTCTCAAAATAATCTAAGTGAAGCATGAGAGATCAATAGTTTCCATAAAACAAATCCACCACCGTGCTCTAAAAGATATAAGTGAAGTACTAGAGAAAAACTATATAACTCAAAAGATATAAGTGAAGCACATAGAGTATTCTAACAAATTCCAAATCATATATGGCTCTCTCAAAAGGTGTGTACAGCAAGTATGATTTTGGTAAACTAAAAAGCAAAGACTCAATTAATACAAGACGCTCCAAGCAAAACACATATGATGTGGCGAATAAAAATATAGCTCCAAGTAAAGTTACCGATAGAAGTAGACGAAAGAGGGGATGCCTTCCGGGGCATCCCCAAGATTTGGCTTTTAGGTGTCCTTAGATTATCTTGGGGGGTGCCATGGGCATCCCCAAGCTTAGGCTCTTGCCACTCCTTGTTCCATAATCCATCAAATCTTTACCCAAAACTTGAAAACTTTACAACACAAAACTTAAAGTAGAAAATCTCGTGAGCTCCGTTAGCGAAAGAAAATAAAAGACCACTTCAAGGTACTGTAATGAACTCATTCTTTATTTTCATTGGTGTTATACCTACTTTATTCCAACTTCTCTATGGTTTATAAACTCCATTACTAGCCATAGATTCATCAAAATAAGCAAACAACACACGAAAAACAGAATGTGAAAAACAGAACAGTCTGTAGTAATATGTAACTAACGCAAACTTATGGAACCCAAAAAATTCTACAATAAATTTCTGGACGTGAGGAATTTATCTATTAATCATCTGCAAAAAGAATTAACGAAATATCACTTTCCAAATAAAAATGACAGCAGTTCTCGTGAGCGCTAAAGTTTCTGTTTTTTACAGCAAGTTCAACAAGACTTTCCCCAAGTCTTTGCAACGGTTCTACTTGGCACAAACACTAATTAAACACAAAAAACACAACCAAAACAGAGGCTAGATAAATTATTTATTACTAAACAGGAGCAAATAGCAAGGAATAAAAATAAAATTGGGTTGCCTCCCAACAAGCGCTATCGTTTAACGCCCCTAGCTAGGCATAACAATCAAGAATAGATCTAGGTATTGCCATCTTTGGTAGGCAATCCATAAGTGGCTCTCATAATAGATTCATAAGGTAATTTAATTTTATTTCTAGGAAAGTTTTCCATGCCTTTCCTTAATGTAAATTGGAATCTAATATTTCCTTCCTTCATATCAATAATTGCACCAATCGTTCCAAGGAAAGGTCTACCAAGAATAATAGGACATGAAGGATTGCAATCTATGTCAAGAACAATAAAATCTACGGGCACATACTTCCTATTTGAAACAATAAGAACATCATTAATTCTTCCCATAGGTTTCTTAATAGTGGAATCCACAAGGTGCAAGTTTAGAGAGCAATCATCAAAATCACGGAAACCTAACAAATCACACAAAGTCTTTGGAATCGTGGAAACACTAGCACCCAAATCACATAAATCATAGCATGATCTTTAATTTTAATTTTAATAGTTGGTTCCCACTCATCATAAAGTTTTCTAGGGATAGAAACTTCCAATTCAAGTTTTTCTTCATAAGATTGCATCAAGGCATCAACGATATGTTTAGTAAACGCTTTATTTTGACTATAAGCGTGAGGAGAATTTAGCATGGATTGCAACAAGGAAATACAATCAATCAAAGAGAAATTTTCATAGTTAAATTCCTTAAAATCCATAATAGTGGGTTTAGCAACATCTAGGGTTTTAATTTCTTCAATCCCACTTTTATCAATTTTAGCATCAAGATCAACAAATTCCAAATTCTTGGAACGCCTTCTAGGTAAAGGTGGATCATATTCAGTCCCATCATCATCAAGATTCATATTGCAAAACAAATATTTAAGAGGGGACACATCAATAACTTTTAGATCTTCATCTTTATTTTCATAGGAACTAGAAGAACACGCTCTTATAAAGGCATCTTTCTTAGCACGCATCCTAGTGGTTCTTTCTTTGCACTCATCAATAGAAATCCTCATGGCTTTGATAGACTCATTGATATCATGCTTAGGTGGAATAGATCTAAGTTTCAAAGAATCAACATCAAGAGCAATTCTATCAACGTTCCTAGCCAAATCATCAATCTTAAGCAATTTTTCTTCAATCATAGCATTAAAATTCTTTTGCGAAGTAATAAATTCTTTAATATTAGATTCAAAATCAGAGGGCATCTTATTATAATTTCCATAAGAATTGTTGTAGGAATTACCATAATTATTAGAGGGATTACTAGGATAAGGCCTAGGATTAAAATTTCCTCTATACGCGTTGTTACCAAAATTGTTCCTACCAACAAAATTCACATCCATAGATTCATTATTATTCTCAATCAAAGTAGACAAGGGCATATCATTAGGATCAGAAGAAGCACTCTTATTAGCAAATAATTTCATAAGTTCATCCATCTTTCCACTCAAAACAATAATTTCTTCTATCACATGCACCTTTTTATTAGTAGATCTTTCAGTATGCCATTGAGAATAATTAACCATAATATTATCTAGGAGTTTAGTAGCTTCTCCTAAAGTGATTTCCATAAAAGTGCCTCCCGCGGCCGAATCTAAAAGATTTCTAGAAGCAAAATTCAATCCAGCATAAATTTTTTGTATAATCATCCACAAATTTAAACCATGAGTAGGGCAATTACGTATCATTAGTTTCATTCTCTCCCAAGCTTGTGCAACATGTTCATGATCAAGTTGCTTAAAATTCATAATATCGTTTCTAAGAGAGATGATCTTAGCGGGAGGAAAATACTTGGAGATAAAAGCATCTTTGCACCTGTTCCATGAATCAATACTATTTTTAGGCAAAGACAAAAACCAAGCTTTAGCATGATCTCTAAGCAAAAAAGGAAATAGCTTCAATTTAACAATATCATTATCCATATCTTTCTTCTTTTGCATGTCACACAAATCAATGAAGCTATTAAGATGGGTAGCGGCATCTTCACTAGGAAGGCAGGAAAACGGATCTTTCATGACAAGATTCAGCAAAGCAGTATTAATTTCAGAAGATTCAACATCGGTAAGAGGAGCAATCAGAGTGCTAATAAAATCATTGTTGTTGGTATTGGTTAAGTCACACAATTTAGTAATATCTTGAGATATCGTGACAAGCAAGCAAACTAACACACAAGCAAACAGAAAGCAAGCGGGCAAAAAGAGGCGAATAGAGAGGGAGGATAGAGAGAAAGGGCGAATAAAACGGTAAGGGTGAAGTGGGGGAGAGGAAAACGAGAGGCAAATGGCAAATAATGTAATGCGGGAGATAAGGGTATGTGATGGGTACTTGGTATATTGACTTTTGCGTAGACCTCCCCGGCAATGGCGCCAGAAATCCTTCTTGCTACATCTTGAGCACTGCGTTGGTTTTCCCCAAAGAGGAAGGGATGATGCAGCAAAGTAGCGTAAGTATTTCCCTCAGTTTTTGGGCACCAAGGTATCAATCCAGTAGGAGGCTACGCGCGAGTCCCTCGTACCTGCATAAAACAAATAAATCCGCAAATAGGGGTTGTCAATCCCTATAAGGCCACTTACGAGAGTGAGATCTGATAGATATGACAAGATAATATTTTTGGTATTTTTGTGATAAAGATGCAAAGTAAAATAAAGGCAAAGTAAATAGCAAAGGAAATAACTAAGTAGTAGGACATCAATATGATAAAGATAGACTCGGGGGCCATAGGTTTCACTAGTGGCTTCTCTCGAGAGCATAAGTATTCTACGGTGGGTGAACAAATTACTGTTGAGCAATTGACATAATTGAGCATAGTTATGAGAATATCTAGGTATGATCATGTATATAGGCATCACGTCCGAGACAAGTAGACCAACTCCTGCCTGCATCTACTACTATTACTCCACTCATCGACCGCTATCCAACATGCATCTAGAGTATTAAGTTAAAAACATAGTAACGCCTTAAGCAAGATGACATGATGTAGAGGGATAGACTCATGCAATATGAAGAAACCCCATCTTGTTATCCTCGATGGCAACAATACAATACGTGCCTTGCTGCCCCTACTGTCACTGGGAAAGGACACCACAAGATTGAACCCAAAACTAAGCACTTCTCCCATTGCAAGAAATATCAATCTAGTAGGCCAAACCAAACTGATAATTCGAAGAGACTTGCAAAGATAACCAATCATACATAAAAGAATTCAGAGAAGATTCAAATCTTGTTCATAGATAGACTTGATCATAAACCCACAATTCATTGGTCTCAACAAACACACCACAAAAAGAAGATTACATCGAATAGTTCTCCACAAGAGAGGGGGAGAACATTGTATTGAGATCCAAAAAGAGAGAAGAAGCCATCTAGCTACTAACTATGGACCCGTAGGTCTGAGGTGAACTACTCACACTTCATCGGAGGGGCTATGGTGTTGATGTAGAAGCCCTCCGTGATCGATGCCCCCTCAGTCGGAGCTCCGGAACAGGCCCCTAGATGGGATCTCATGGGTACAGAAAGTTACAGCGGTGGAATTAGGGTTTTGGCTCCATTTTTGATCGTTTGGGGGTACATGGATATATATAGGAGGAAGGAGTACGTCGGTGGAGCAACAGGGGGCCCACGAGGGTGGAGGGCGCGCTTGGTGGGGGTGGGCGCCCCCCCTACATCGTGGCCTCCTGTTTCCTTTCTTGACGTAGGGTCCAAGTCTCCCGGGTCTTGTTCCTTGAGAAAATCACGTTCCCGAAGGTTTCATTCCGTTTGGACTCCGTTTGATCTTCCTTTTCTTCAAAACCCTAAAACAGGCAAAAAACAACAATTCTGGGCTGTGCCTTCGGTTAATAGGTTAGTCCCAAAAATATTATAAAAGTGGATAATAAAGCCCAATAATGTCCAAAACAATAGATAATATAGCATGGAGCCATCAAAAATTATAGGTACGTTGGAGACGTATCAAGCATCCCCAAGCTTAATTCCTGCTCGTCCTCGAGTAGGTAAATGATAAAAATAGAATTTTTGATGCGGAGTTCTACTTGGCATAATTTTAATGTAATTCTTCTTAATTGTTGTATGAATATTTAGATCCGAAAGATTCAAGACAAAAGTTCATATTGACATAAAAATAATAATACTTCAAGCATACTAATTAAGCAATTATGTCTTCTCGAAATAACATGGCCAAAGAAAGTTCATCCCTACAAAATCATATAGTTTAGTCATGTTTAATTTTCGTCACACAAGAATGCTCTCATCATGCACAACCCTGATGACAAGCCAAGCAATTGTTTCATACTTTAGTAATCTCAAACCTATAAACTTTCACGCAATATATGAGCGCGAGCCATGGACATAGCACTATGGGTGGAATAGAATATAATGAGGGGGGTTATGTGGAGAAGGCAAAAAAGGAGAAAGTCTCACATCAACGAGGCTAATCAATGGGCCATGGAGATGCCCACCGATTGATGTTAATGCAAGGAGTAGGGATTGCCATGCAACAGATGCACTAGAGCTATAAATGTATGAAAGCTCAACAAAAAAAACTAGTGGGTGTGCATCCAACTTGCTTGCTCATGAAGACCTAGGGCACTTGAGGAGGCCCATTGTTGGAATATACAAGCCAAGTTCTATAATGAAAAATTCCCACTAGTATATGAAAGTGACAAATCAAGAGACTCTCTATCATGAAGATCATGGTGCTACTTTGAAGCACAAGTGTGGCAAAGGATAGTAACATTGTCCCTTCTCTCTTTTTCTCTCATTTTTTTTTCTTTTTTGGGCCTTCTCGTTTTTATGGCCTTTCTCTCTTTTGATATATATATTCCTCACTTGGGACAATGCTCTAGAAAATGATGATCATCACACTTCTATTTATTTACAACTCAATGATTACAACTCGATACTAGAACAAAGTATGACTCTATATGAATGCCTCCGGCGGTGTACCGGGATACGCAATGGACCAAGAGTGACATGTATGAAAGAATTATGAACGGTGGCTTTGCCACAAATACTATGTCAACTACATGATCATGCTAAGCGATATGACAATAATGAATGTGTCATGATGAACGGAATGATGGAAAGTTGCATGGCAATATATCTCGGAATGGCTATGGAAATACCATAATAGGTAGGTATGGTGGCTGTTGTGAGGAAGATATAAGGAGGTTTATGTGTGAAAGAGCGTATCATATCATGGGGTTTGGATGCACCGACGAAGTTTGCGCTAACTCTCAATGTGAGAAAGGGCAATGCACGGTACCAAAGAGGCTAGCAAGGATGGAAGGGTGAGAGTGCGTATAATCCATGGACTCAACATTAGTCATAAAGAACTCACATACTTATTGCAAAAATCTACAAGTCATCAAAAACCTCGGTACTACGCGCATGCTCCTAGGGGGATAGATTGGTAGGAAAAGACCATCGCTCGTCCCCGACCGCCACTCATAAGGAAGACATCAAATAACACCTCATGTTTCAAATTTGTTGCATAACGTTTACCATACGTTCATGATACGGGACTTGCGAACTTCAACAGAAGCATTTCTCAATTTCACAACTACTCAACTAGCACGACTTTGATATTATTACCTCCATATCTCATAACAATCATCAAGCATGAAACTTCTCTTAGTATTCAAAACACTCTTAAGAAATTTTTACTAACTTTGAATACCTAGCTTATTAGGATTTTAAGAAAATTGCCATGCTATTAAGACTCTCAAAATAATCTAAGTGAAGCATGAGAGATCAATAGTTTCCATAAAACAAATCCACCACCGTGCTCTAAAAGATATAAGTGAAGTACTAGAGAAAAACTATATAACTCAAAAGATATAAGTGAAGCACATAGAGTATTCTAACAAATTCCAGATCATGTATGGCTCTCTCAAAAGGTGTGTATAGCCAGTATGATTGTGGTAAACTAAAAAGCAAAGTCTCAATTAATACAAGACGCTCCAAGCAAAACACATATCATGTGGCGAATAAAAATATAGCTCCAAGTAAAGTTACCGATAGAAATAGACGAAAGAGGGGATGCCTTCCGGGGCATCCCCAAGCTTTGGCTTTTAGGTGTCCTTAGATTATCTTGGGGGTGCCATGGGCATCCCCAAGCTTAGGCTCTTGCCACTCCTTGTTCCATAATCCATCAAATCTTTACCCAAAACTTGAAAACTTTACAACACAAAACTTAAAGTAGAAAATCTCGTGAGCTCCGTTAGCGAAAGAAAATAAAAGACCAATTCAAGGTACTGTAATGAACTCATTCTTTATTTTCATTGGTGTTATACCTACTTTATTCCAACTTCTCTATGGTTTATAAACTCCATTACTAGCCATAGATTCATCAAAATAAGCAAACAACACACGAAAAACAGAATGTGAAAAACAGAACAGTCTGTAGTAATATGTAACTAACGCAAACTTATGGAACCCAAAAAATTCTACAATAAATTTCTGGACGTGAGGAATTTATCTATTAATCATCTGCAAAAAGAATTAACGAAATATCACTTTCCAAATAAAAATGACAGCAGTTCTCGTGAGCGCTAAAGTTTCTGTTTTTTACAGCAAGTTCAACAAGACTTTCCCCAAGTCTTTGCAACGGTTCTACTTGGCACAAACACTAATTAAACACAAAAAACACAACCAAAACAGAGGCTAGATAAATTATTTATTACTAAACAGGAGCAAATAGCAAGGAATAAAAATAAAATTGGGTTGCCTCCCAACAAGCGCTATCGTTTAACGCCCCTAGCTAGGCATAACAATCAAGAATAGATCTAGGTATTGCCATCTTTGGTAGGCAATCCATAAGTGGCTCTCATAATAGATTCATAAGGTAATTTAATTTTATTTCTAGGAAAGTTTTCCATGCCTTTCCTTAATGTAAATTGGAATCTAATATTTCCTTCCTTCATATCAATAATTGCACCAATCGTTCCAAGGAAAGGTCTACCAAGAATAATAGGACATGAAGGATTGCAATCTATGTCAAGAACAATAAAATCTACGGGCACATACTTCCTATTTGAAACAATAAGAACATCATTAATTCTTCCCATAGGTTTCTTAATAGTGGAATCCACAAGGTGCAAGTTTAGAGAGCAATCATCAAAATCACGGAAACCTAACAAATCACACAAAGTCTTTGGAATCGTGGAAACACTAGCACCCAAATCACATAAATCATAGCATGATCTTTAATTTTAATTTTAATAGTTGGTTCCCACTCATCATAAAGTTTTCTAGGGATAGAAACTTCCAATTCAAGTTTTTCTTCATAAGATTGCATCAAGGCATCAACGATATGTTTAGTAAACGCTTTATTTTGACTATAAGCGTGAGGAGAATTTAGCATGGATTGCAACAAGGAAATACAATCAATCAAAGAGAAATTTTCATAGTTAAATTCCTTAAAATCCATAATAGTGGGTTTAGCAACATCTAGGGTTTTAATTTCTTCAATCCCACTTTTATCAATTTTAGCATCAAGATCAACAAATTCCAAATTCTTGGAACGCCTTCTAGGTAAAGGTGGATCATATTCAGTCCCATCATCATCAAGATTCATATTGCAAAACAAATATTTAAGAGGGGACACATCAATAACTTTTAGATCTTCATCTTTATTTTCATAGGAACTAGAAGAACACGCTCTTATAAAGGCATCTTTCTTAGCACGCATCCTAGTGGTTCTTTCTTTGCACTCATCAATAGAAATCCTCATGGCTTTGATAGACTCATTGATATCATGCTTAGGTGGAATAGATCTAAGTTTCAAAGAATCAACATCAAGAGCAATTCTATCAACGTTCCTAGCCAAATCATCAATCTTAAGCAATTTTTCTTCAATCATAGCATTAAAATTCTTTTGCGAAGTAATAAATTCTTTAATATTAGATTCAAAATCAGAGGGCATCTTATTATAATTTCCATAAGAATTGTTGTAGGAATTACCATAATTATTAGAGGGATTACTAGGATAAGGCCTAGGATTAAAATTTCCTCTATACGCGTTGTTACCAAAATTGTTCCTACCAACAAAATTCACATCCATAGATTCATTATTATTCTCAATCAAAGTAGACAAGGGCATATCATTAGGATCAGAAGAAACACTCTTATTAGCAAATAATTTCATAAGTTCATCCATCTTTCCACTCAAAACATTAATTTCTTCTATCGCATGCACCTTTTTATTAGTAGATCTTTAGTATGCCATTGAGAATAATTAACAATAATATTATCTAGGAGTTTAGTAGATTCTCCTAAAGTGATTCCATAAAAGTTGCTCCCGCGGCCGAATCTAAAAGATTTCTAGAAGCAAAATTCAATCCGGCATAAATTTTTTGTATAATGATCCACAAATTTAAACGATGAGTAGGGCAATTACGTATCATTAGTTTCATTCTCTCCCAAGCTTGTGCAACATGTTCATGATCAAGTTGCTTAAAATTCATAATATCGTTTCTAAGAGAGATGATCTTAGCGGGAGGAAAATACTTAGAGATAAAAGCATCTTTGCACTTGTTCCGTGAATCAATACTATTTTTAGGCAAAGACAAAAACCAAGCTTTAGCACGATCTCTAAGCAAAAAAGGAAATAGCTTCAATTTAACAATATCATTATCCACATCTTTATTATTTTGCATGTCACACAAATCAAAGAAGCTATTAAGATGGGTAGTGGCATCTTCACTGGGAAGGCCGGAAAACGGATCTTTCATGACAAGATTCAGCAAAGCAATATTAATTTCACAAGATTCAGCATCGTTAAGTGGAGCAACCGGAGTGCTAATAAAATCATTGTTGTTGGTATTGGTGAAGTCACACAATTTAGTATTATCTTGAGCCATCGTGACAAGCAAGCAAACTAACACACAAGCAAACAGAAAGCTAGCGGGCAAAAAGAGGCGAATAGAGAGGGAGGATAGAGAGAGAGAGGGCGAATAAAATGGCAAGGGTGAAGTGGGGGAGAGGAAAACGAGAGGCAAATGGCAAATAATGTAATGTGGGAGATAAGGGTATGTGATGGGTACTTGGTATATTGACTTTTGCGTAGACCTCCCCGGCAACGACACCAGAAATCCTTCTTGCTACCTCTTGAGCACTGCGTTGGTTTTCCCCGAAGAGGAAGGGATGATGCAGCAAAGTAGCGTAAGTATTTCCCTCAGTTTTTGGGAACCGAGGTATCAATCTAGTAGGAGGCTACGTGCGAGTCCCTCGTACCTGCACAAAACAAATAAATCCCCGCAACCAATGCAAATAGGGGTTGTTAATCCCTATAAGGCCACTTACGAGAGTGAGATCTGATAGATATGATAAGATAATATTTTTGGTATTTTTGTGATAAAGATGCAAAGTAAAATAAAGGCAGAGTAAATACCAAAGGAAATAACTAAGTAGTAGGAGATCAATATGATAAAGATAGACCTGGGGGCCATAGGTTTCACTAGTGGCTTCTCTCAAGAGCATAAGTATTCTATGGTGGGTGAACAAATTACTGTTGAGCAATTGACAGAATTGAGCATAGTTATGAGAATATCTAGGTAAGATCATGTATATAGGCATCACGTCTGAGACAAGTAGACCGACTCCTGCCTGCATCTACTACTATTACTCCACTCATCGACCGCTATCCAGCATGCATCTAGAGTATTAAGTTAAAAATAGAGTAACGCCTTAAGCAAGATGACATGATGTAGAGGGATAGACTCATGCAATATGAAGAAAACCCCATCTTGTTATCCTCGATGGCAACAATACAATACGTGCCTTGCTGCCCTTACCGTCACTGGGAAAGGACACCGCAAGATTGAACCCAAAGCTAAGCACTTCTCCCATTGCAAGAAAGATCAATCTAGTAGGCCAAACCAAACTGATAATTCGAAGAGACTTGCAAAGATAACCAATCATACATAAAAGAATTCAGAGAAGATTCAAATATTGTTCATAGATAGACTTGATCATAAACCCACAATTCATCGGGCTCAACAAGCACACCGCAAAAAGAAGATTACATCGAATAGTTCTCCACAAGAGAGGGGGAGAACATTGTATTGAGATCCAAAAATAGAGAAGAAGCCATCTAGCTACTAACTATGGACCCGTAGGTCTGAGGTGAACTACTCACACTTCATTGGAGGGGCTATGGTGTTGATGTAGAAGCCCTCCGTGATCGATGCCCCCTCCGGCGGAGCTCCGGAACAAGCCCCAAGATGGGATCTCATGGATACAGAAAGTTACGGCGGTGGAATTAGGGTTTGGCTCCGTTTTTGATCATTTGGGGGTACGTGGATATATATAGGAGGAAAGAGTACGTCGGTGGAGCAACAGGGGGCCCACGAGGGTGGAGGGCGCGCCTGGTGGGGGTGAGCGCGCCCCCCTACCTCGTGGCCTCCTGTTTCCTTTCTTGACATAGGGTCCAAGTCTCCCGGGTCTTGTTCGTTGAGAAAATCACGTTCCCAAAGGTTTCATTCCGTTTGGACTCCGTTTGATATTACTTTTCTTCGAAACCCTAAAACAGGGAAAAAACAACAATTCTGGGTTGGGCCTTCGGTTAATAGGTTAGTCCCAAAAATAATATAAAAGTGGATAATAAAGCCCAGTAATGTCCAAAACAGTAGATAATATAGCATGGAGCAATCAAAAATTATAGATACGTTGGAGACGTATCAGGACCCAACAGTTTTTGTTGATATGATTAGCCGGTTTATTGGGGTGGCCATGAATCTGGCAGGGTTGGTCCAGTATCCTGTCTAGGTTGGATGGTCTGTCTCTATTCGCCTTGAATGGCTTTTTCCATTGACCAGGCTTGGGATTGCTGAATCCGGCGTTAACCGTTGTGTCGCGTGATCATTCATTATCATTGCGACTGTTGTGTTTGCTTTGTCGTGGCTTGCCGTTGCCATCTCGGATTTCGGAAGTGCCCGAGTCGCTGGCGCTATTGCTTCTACGAGCGAGCCAGCTATCTTCTCCCGCGCAAAAGCGGGTCATTAGAGCGGTAAGGACTGTCATGGATCTAGGTCCTTCTTGACCGAGGTGGCGTGTAGGCCATTCGTCCTGGACACTGTGTTTGAAGGCCGCAAGGGCTTCCGTGTCTGGACAGTCGACGATTTGGTTCTTTTAAACTAAGAACCTGGTCCAGAGCTGCCTGGCTGACTCTCCGGGCTGCTGGACAATGTGGCTTAAGTCACCGGCCTCCGGTGGCCGGACATATGTTCCTTGGAAGGTGTCGTGAAAGGCGTCCTCCAAATCTTCCCAGCTTCCAATAGAATTTTCGGGCTGACTGTTTAATCAGTACCGAGCTGGTCCTTTGAGTTTTAGTGGTAGGTATTTGATGGCATGAAGGTCATCCCCACGGGCCATGTGGATATGGAGGAGGAAGTCCTCGATCCATACCGTGCGATCTGTTGTTCCATCGTATGATTCAATATTCATAGGTTTGAACATGTCTGGGAATTGATGCTCCATTACTTCGTCTGTGGAGCAAAGAGGGTGTGCGGCGCCTCTATGTTGGGCCACACTGCGACGTACCTTCAATGGAGTCCGTTTGCAGTTTTCGGCCCGGGCGTGGCTAGGTTTGTCACGTCCTAATAGGTGGCCGTCGTCGCGTGTCGAGGTATGTCCTCGTGATCCATAGGTCGCTCTTGGGTGTCCTGCTCTGCTACCCGGGGCCTATTGACGGTCGTGTGCACAATCCTGAGCTGTTTTGTTCTTGCATTTATGGCGAGGTGGGGCGGTCTGGTGTTCGTCTTGAGTTGCCACTTTACCCGGACCAAGTTGTGGTTGACCTGACGTCCTGTGCGATAATGGCGCGGGCTCGAGCGCCCTGTCATCGCACTGGGGTAGCAATCTACTATTCGGGTAGCTTTTGGATGGGCCACTAACGCCGTATTCTTCGGCGGCTAGGACTTCGGTCCATCTATCATTGAGCAGATCTTGGTCGGCTTGAAGTTGCTTTTGCTTCTTTTTCAGGCTCCTTGCGGTGGCTATTAGTTGGCTTTTGAAGCGCTCCTGCTCGAGGGGTTCCTCAGGCACGATAAAGTCCTCGGTGCCGAGGCTCACCTCATCCTCAGAGAGCAGAAGGTAATTGTCGTCCTCCGAATCTTCGTTATTGGCCTGCTTACCAGGGCTAACCTGCCCATCTTCTCGGTCATCTTGGTCATTAGCGGTATCAACGGGGTCTTCAGTGTCTTCGGCATCGTCGTCCATACCGTCAATGTTCTCGGAGTCGCAATCAAGTGTATCGGTCGAATCCTCGACCGTGGCTATGAAGTGGGTGGTGGGTGGGAAGCAAAATTCTCCGCTGCCAGCCCCTAGTTTGAGTCGGATATAGTTTAGCTATGAGTCCTCTGTCAAGGACAGGTTCTTTAACGAGTTTAGCACATCGCCCAAAGGCGAGTGCTGGAAGATGTCCGCGGCGCTGAATTCGAAGATCTATAAACGATCAAGCTCTGCGTCCGCGGGTTCACGTGGTTCGGAAATTACGGCCAGAGACGAGTCCGGAGTTCTGGTGACCAAGACATCATGAGAGGTTGAGTCTATGTGCATCTCCAAAGCCGTGGAATCTGTGGCCTCCGTAGTGGGATCAATCCTCCCGTCCTTGGATGGCGCAGCTTGCTCCGGATCTAGGGCAAGAGCGGTTATAGGAGGAATCTCCTGTCTGCGGCCAGATGACAGATTTAGGTCATGATCATCTGGGTGACCGGGAGCGGCTGCTGTGGTCTTGAATCCGGAGAAGATCAAGTCCCCACAGATGTCTGCAACGTAGTTCAAGATCCCGAATCTGACCTGATGGCCAGGGTGTAGCTTTCGATCTGCTCCAGATGGCCAAACGAGTTGAACTGCAGTGCGAAGCCGCCGAACATGAAGATTTGTCCGGCGAGAAAGGTTTCTCCTTGGACAGCGTCATTATTGACGATCAAAGGGGCATTCAAACCTTTTAGCGACAGCACAGAGGAAATCTCAATGAAAGCACCAATGTCGGTGTCAAAATTGGCAGATCTCGGGTAGGGGGTCCCGAACTATGCGTCTAAGGTCGATGGTAACAGGAGACAAGGGACACGATGTTTACCCAGGTTCGGGCCCTCTCTATGGAGGTAATACCCTACATCCTGCTCGATTGATATTGATGAATATGAGTATTACAAGAGTTGATCTACCTCGAGATCGTAATGGCTAAACCCTAGAGGTCTAGCTTGTATGGCTATGATAATGAGTCTCCTATCCGGACTAAGTCCTCTGGTTTATATAGACACCGGGAGGATCTAGGGTTACACAAGGTCGGTTACAAAGAAGGGAATCTACATATTCGGTCGCCAGGCTTGTCTTCCACGCCAAGGAGAGTCCTATCCGGACACTTGTGCAGTCTTCGGTCTTCGTATCTTCATAGCCCATCAGTCCAGCCCATGGCTAACAGGCCGGACGCCCGAGGACCCCTTAGTCCAGGACGCCCTCACCCACATTTTGGCCCATATGAGTAACAGGCCAGCTTGAAGACCGACAACACTGAGATCCACCGAACCTTCCGGCCTAAATTACAGCATACCGACCAAAGAATAAACCTAGACTATACAATAAAGAAATCACGGCATATTACATCCACTGGGAATCAAAGTTCGCTACCGGTGATAATAAAGCGCAACATGACCGCGGATTACATACACTAGGCATCAAAGGTCGCCACCAGTGCATATAAACGTGCCGACAAAAGAATATACAAAACCGAGAGCACTTCAGAAGGCACTAGGCCTGGCAAGGTCGGGCCCCACAAGCAGCCGAACAAGCTGATGAGACCTCAGTTGTGTCAATGATAGATGCTTCATCCCTAGTTGTATGGAACCATAGTGCGCACGGCAGTCCCCTGACATCTTCATTATATCTTTGACTTCAAGTCGGAGCTGAGCTGAAGCAAGCCTTTTCGCTTTAAGTTGAGACTGAAGAAGTTGAACTGATTGAGGCAGCGACTGCACAGAGGTTGTCTCACACCTGCTGGTGAGTAGCTTCAACTCACTGTCATCATCAAGACAGGACCTTGGGGTCATCTCATTGTCCTCAAGATGGTTTGGCTCACTATCTTCCCTAAAGTTCTGCCTAGCATAAGAGATACGACTCTGAAAGAGAAATAAGGAGACACATAACAGGTTTCACAATTATATAAGCAAATAAATGGATCTGTTCTGCATAAGGAACATGTTTTTACAACTACAATTTAAAACTGGTAGTTGTTGCAAACATCCAATCAGATGTAAACAACAAAGTAAACAGCAATGGAGGAAATGATGCCTATCCAAATCTATACTAGAACAAAGTTTGAAGGCTTGAGAAGGATGAACTTACATTACATGTTAACACGGGCTGGACAAAGCCCTTCTCCATGTTGATGGAAGGATAATTCAATAAATTCCCCAAAGAAAATTCTTTATAAGCATTGCCACTATTCTACATTTTGCAAAGAGTAAATATAGATCAAATAATATTGGAAGAAACATAGGATAAGGAAGCTAAGGTGTAGACTGATGATACATAATCAAATAGCAATTAATTAGGTACAGTGTTACAGGGCAAAAGGTACTGGAAAGAGGAATGCAGACATCAACGTGTGTAGTGGCATTGGCTTTATTCAACATTTTGGTAAGAGTAAATGTAGATATGATAATTTGGAGAAAGTGGAGGGCAGGGCAGATAAGATGTAGAGTAATCACTACAAGAAATATGTCAACTTGTGACCACCACTATTGGTCACTGAATGGTCACAAATTTCCATTTGTGACCTTTTTGTGACCAAAAACATAAGGTCAAAAGCTGGCCGTCATAAACTGACTATAGCGACCTTTCTTCTGGAATGGTCGAAGACGTTTATGACCAAAATACGTCTACTATGGCGTTTTGGTCACTAGCAACCTCCCCAGGCCACGTAGGCATCCAGAGTGGCAATCTGACGTGGCACAAGATTCAGCCCGGTCCAATTCGATTTTCTATATGGGCCTAGACCAACAATTCAACCTATTTGTGTTTTTTCGCTACTAATTTTGGTGAACTACACGGGCCTAGCCCAGCAATGCAGCCTTTTTATTTTCTGGGCCATGGCCTTTTTGGCTCAACAATTCCAGATTTTTTTATAATTACTTTTTTCTTTTTTTATGATGGGTCAATTAGTCAGATGGGTCCCAATTGTAAGTTCTGGTAATTGGTCCCAGTTTTCAAGTTTTAGTAAGTGGGTCCCAATTGTCAAGGTCATATTCTTCAGATTTCAATTTCATAGTAAATAAATAGCATGTATTTAAATTGGCCAGACAAAAAATACAAGTAGTACTTCAAATAACAGCAGCCAAAATCAATATGGAGCTGCTACTCTACAAATAACACATAATACATTTTCAATCACGGTTTTACAAGCTCTATGTGTAATAACTAGAGAATATACAAGCTCTACAAGTGTATTCAATCTTCTTCAACATGGAGCTCCTTCGGAAGCACAGTTTAGAGAGAGCACAAACTGGGCACCTGCACCATCACAGGAAGGCAATTTTAGATCATAAAGACGAATGTTCCAAGCACAATTTAGAGAAAAGAACCAAGTAAATTTGCCCTCAATCATACAAACAAAGTTTAGAGAAAAGAACAAGCACTTATTATGTAGGACACATACATACACATCTCAGGAAAATCTCGGAAAGGGAGAGAGAGCAGCAGCAGTAACAGGGGGTTCAGACTTCAGAGAAGATAAGCAGCGAGGTGAGGAGAAGAAGAAGCAAGCGTGGGAATGAAGAGAGGAGTAGCAGCAAGCAGCAATAAAGAGGTTCCGAGAAGAAGTGCTGCAGCAGGTTTAGTGGATTCAGAAATGGAATGCCATCATAAAAAACAAAGGATTTTCCATGGTGGTGGTGGACTGGTGGTGATGGTGAGTTGGAGCAGATCGGCAAAACAAAGGTCATTTGATTAGGCGAAGGACAACCTGAAGAAGGGACGACCTATGCTCTCCTACAACTTTGACATCCGTGTTCATATGCTGAAGGAGCTTGACGAGGACACCGGGCACCAACGACGCCTTTGATGCAACTCCTTAAGCGCATTACTCTGCAATGTTCAAAGAGATTTAGCAGTTAGATAAATCACATGAGTGTCTAAAGAATCAGAACCAAGCTAAGTTAGTTATTAGTTCACCGCTAGCCAACCTGGTCGGCTAGCCCTGTTCAAAAGTGAAATCCATGAACCCGGTTACAGTAATGGCTGCAACTTTTCGTGAATGTATTTATAGGGAAACATGGGTCACAAGGAACTTAAAGCAGGAACCTCACAATAGCAAGACCGGCTGCATTTCCTAATATAACTGGTGAACCACAATAACAAGTGGAGCAGCTATTGTTCCTTCCTGTTGGAAACCATCAGCTGTTTTGCTCCAGAGTGTTATGTCAGAACTATCAACAAGATGACGACTCGAGGAAAACAACATGATGATATTCTAGCGCATAGAGTATATATATACAAGGATTCTAACACCACAACATTGACAGTAGGAAGCTAACTAGCATCTGATAATTTCTCGATAGATGATAATCTCATCTAGCATCTGAATCTAAACTCAAGCAGCATGCATCGATTGTAGGAGGGGGCAAGCAATTAAAAGCTACAGATAGAACACAAGTTCTATGTACCTAGATAACAAAAGTAAGAAAGAAATTGATGAAATGTACAATGGAAATTTACTATTGTTACAGAGCAAACATTAAAAATCCATGCTCAGTTATAAACCAATTATTGCAACTGATGATGCTGCACCATTCATAGGCAATCAGAGATGAAGGAAACAAAGCAAAGAAATGTCATCACCTTAAGCTCCTCAAGGGTAAAGCCTCTGCCAGCCCTCGCCTTAATGTTGTACTTGTGGGTCTGGCATTGCACGATGGGGCGAAGAGGTCCAGAGGTAGGGCAGGGGAAGATCTTCACAGCCTTCTTCTGGCGAGCTGTATACAAAAAAGAACAGAATGTAAGATGGCAGTGAGTTAAGCAAGCACCACAATAACAGAAACATGTTGTCAGTGGATTGGATGGTAACACAAACATCTACTCTGTCTTGCTGTAACAAACATGTACTTAACTCCTTCATACACCAGTGCAAGTGTTGTTCACATGTTACTACTTGATTCGACTTTATACAAATAAATAGACATGACAATAAACTTGCATAAAGAGACGTCTAGTCTAGCATCAGACTAACTTACTGGTATAAAGTGACATGGATATTCATGACAATACAATGGCTCAATGGCTCAATGCCTGAAGCTTTTTCGCTTACGATAGGAGATTTTACAAAAAAGAATACAAGGTGCCTCTAAACAGGAGCAGAGTAGGTCTAGAGCACTTATGTCAATGCCTCCCATACAATTTATTTAACTCATAGGTTTACATTAATTGAAATACTCTGGGATAGTTCAACAAACAAAAATGTGAAGCAAATAGCATTTTTCAGTTCAGCAACATGTTGTACATACAGTATGAGCAGCACAGGACAGTAAAACAGTGAGCAATCTGCAACTCTATTTTGATGATGTGGGTGCATCCACATAATAGAATTTATTTATCCATGTGCATCGATCACTAGTCAATTCGTATCCATTGATGACCACAGTGTTGCTGCAGTAGGAAACATTCAGTCAATGTTGCTGCAGTGTCCCATAACATGATTCTTATGTATGGACTGAATTTTTGTGCATATGTAACTAGAATCAAACTGTATCCAATAATATATGGCAACATGTCACAGGAGGAAATTTGAGCAGGGGTTGGAGAAGAAGGGCGGGCAGTCAGTACCTTGTAAGAAGAGATGCTGCTGGGCAGAGGGCTAGTCATGGATTACCCGTGGAGGTTCATGGAAGAAACATGGAGGGGATGTGAGAACACTCATGAGATTGCATTAGATTGAAACGAGACGAATGGGATAGTGGAGTGGAGTGGATGCTTACGTGAACTCAATATCGAGGCGGGTCCTGCCATCGTCGATGGCGGCGGCGAGGGAGCGGGCGGTGTCGGAGACGAGCACTTCGTAGGAGCGCGGCTTGTAGACGGACACCCCGGCCCTGAGCTCCCCCACCTCCGCCTCCTTGGCCGCCTTCGCGCGCACCGACCGGAGCCGGCGGCGGCACCGGAAGCGCGCTGGCGCCCCGGCGAGGCGGGCGGGCGGGGAAGGGATGACGCACGGAGCCGCGGGGGAGCGCAAGAGGCGGACGGCGGTGGAGAGAGGCGCCATCGCCGCGCGCAGAGGAGGAGGGGAGGAGGAAGAGGCGAGGCGGTGCTCTGCTCTGCTCTCCGCCAGCGTGTAGCCCGTTGGTCCTGGATTGCGTCCCTCCCAGTCGACCTCGAAGTCGGAGAGAGATGGATCTCGCAGCTCTGGATCTACGAGGAGGGGAGGGGGAGGCCCGGCGGCGAGCTATGGTGGGAGGATGTGGTCTGAAATTGGAAGAAGGGGGCGGGGGCGACGACGGCAGCGGGAATAGATCTCCTCACCGCGGCGGGATGGGGAAGGAGGGGGAAGCGACAGGGGGGCCGTCGTCGTCGATCTGGAGTGAAAGAATGGAGGTAGGGGGGTGGGTGGAAAATGTCCATGAGGACAGACCTAGGGTTTCGGCTCGGGTGGGTTTGGGCCGTTGGATCCGAAAGCATCCGACGGTGGTTGATGCGTGATCCGCGTGATATGCCCATGGTCCAATCAGAACGCACCAATCCATTTGATGACCTTATGACCATATAAATTGGTCATGATCGATTCAAGATAAAAATTTTCATTCCATTTTTCAGTGCTCAAAATGAGTATTTTTGTGAAAGTCCTATCAAATATTTGTTCAAATGATATCATATTTTGCACAAGTTTACATCATGGATTTGTAAACAATATTGACAAAGGGAGTTTTTACTTCCTTTGCACGAAAAAATAATTTTCCATTTTTCGAGTGGCCTAAATAAGTTTTTTTGTGAAGGAACTATAATATATTTGTTGCAAAATTGGACCAAATCATTTTTCTAAAATACTAGGCCATATTTAATGCACAATTGACCAATTGGTTGGGTGTAAAAACTTTTGATCCACCTCTCGTGAAGAAGACAAATTTCCGCCGATTCAGTTGGAAGCGGGTCAAATTTGAACTGTAGCTGCCTTGTAGTTTGCTCTTTATTTTTTCCAAAAATCATTTCTAGGTACATAAGTATCTATTTAATTAGAGAAACATCAAAAAAATTCAAAGATTCAACCACTAGCTAGGAACGGTCATTCCTGCCGTTTTGACCGCATTTTGAAACGGGCATAAAAAATTCAAAAAAAATCAAAAAATTGGGAAACCTTCGCATTGTGTCATTATATGTGGCCAAGTTCCGAGGAAAAATAGTAAACTTTTAATAAGACAATTATTTTAAAAAAGTGTTCTCAGAAACGAGCTATCACGTATGGAGATCAATGGCTTTCAAGCCAAATGATCAATCTTATGGCCACATTCATGGCATAGTTTGTTCAAATGATCTCATATTGTGCACAAAGGTGCATATTGGAATGGCAAACAATATTGCCTAAGGAAGTTTTCACTTTCTTTGGACGAAAAAACCATTTTCCATTTTTTGAGTGCCCAAAAGGAGGTTTTTTTTGTGAAGGACCTCGCAAATATTTGTTGCAAAATTGGACCAAATCATTTTTCTAAAATATTAGGCCATATTTAATGCACAATTAACCAAATGGTTTGGTGTAAAAAGTTTTGATCCTCCTCTCGTGAAAAAGATAAATTTCCGTCGATTCAGTAGGAAGCGGGTCAAATTTGAACTGCAGCTGCATCATAGTTTGCTATTTATTTTTTTACAAAAATCATTTCTAGGTACATAAGTACCTATTTAATCAGAGAAACACCAAAAAAATTCCAAGATTCAACCAGTAGCTAGGAACGGTCATTCCTGCCGTTTTGATCGCATTTTGAAACGGGCATAAAAAAAAAATCAAAAAATTGGGAAACCTTCGCATTGTGTCATTATATGTGGCCAAGTTCCCAGGAAAAATAACAAACTTGTAATACGGCAATTATTTTAAAAAAGTGTTCTCAGAAACGAGCTATCACGTGTGGAGATCAATGGCTTTCAAGCCAAATGATCAATCTTATGGACACATTCATGGCATAGTTTGTTCAAATGATCTCATATTGTGCACAAGGGTGCATATTGGAACGGCAAAAAATGTTGCCTAAGGAAGTTTTCATTTTCTTTGGACGAAAAAACCATTTTCCATTTTTTGAGTGCCCAAAAGGAGGTTTTTTTGTGAAGGACCTCCCAAATAATTGTTGCAAAATTGGACCAAATCATTTTTCTAAAATACTAGGCCATATTTAATGCACAATTGACAAAATGGTTGGGTGTACAAATTTTTGATCCACCTCTCGTGAAAAAGACAAATTTCCGCCAATTCAGCAGGAAGCGGGTCAAATTTGAACTGCAGCTGCATCATAGTTTGCTATTTATTTTTTACAAAAATCATTTCTGGGTACATAAGTACCTATTTAATCAGAGAAACACCAAAAAATCCAAGATTCAACCACTAGCTAGGAACGGTCATTCCCGCCGTTTTGACCACATTTTGAAACGGGCATAAAAAATTCAAAAAAAAATCAAAAAATTGGGAAACCTTCGCATTGTGTCATTATATGTGGCCAAGTTCCCAGGAAAAATAACAAACTTGTAATACAGCAATTATTTTAAAAAAGTGTTCTCAGAAACGAGCTATCACGTGTGGAGGTCAATGGCTTTCAAGCCAAATGATCAATCTTATGGACACATTCATGGCATAGTTTGTTCAAATGATCTCATATTGAGCACAAGGGTGCATATTGGAACGGCAAACAATGTTGCCTAAGGAAGTTTTCATTTTCGTTGGATGAAAAAACCATTTTCCATTTTTCGAGTGCCCGAAAGGAGGTTTTTTTGTGAAGGAACTACCAAATAATTGTTGCAAAATTGGACCAAATCATTTTTATAAAATACTAGGCCATATTTAATGCACAATTTACAAAATGGTTGGGTGTAAATTTTTTTGATCCACCTCTTGTGAAAAAGACAAATTTCCGCCGATTCAGTTGGAAGCGGGTCAAATTTGAATTGCAGCTGCCTCATAGTTTGCTATTTATTTTTTCCAAAAATCATTTCTAGTTACATAAGGACCTATTTAATCATAAATACATGGTTTAGTGGCGATACGTCGAGGTTTGGGCGGTGGCCGAGGGCCCCAACTCTAGAGCGCGTAAACTCGCATGCTCGTCGCGTGGTCACCGCGTGACCGTAATGTTGCCATGTGTTCTGGGCGGCCTAGGCATGTCTAGTGGGTTGGGCACTCCCCAGGTTGGTGCTAGGAAGAAAATTACAACATAAGATTCTCACGAGGAGACCGATCGATGCTCAAACATGAATTAGCAGCCAAGTGTTTGATTAGCGGTACGGGAAATGCACATGGCCAATGGGCTTGAGTTTTGGCTGAGGATGATCATCTACTAAGGAGAATGTCTTCACAAATTTTTAGCTCAAAAGGAGGATCCTAGGTGGTACTTGCTTTGCAAAGTACCACGCTGGACAAAAATATGAATGTTGAAGCTGGGCTCAAACTAATGAATGGAGTGAGCTGAAATTTTGTGGAGGATGGTTATTTGGGCATAGGAAAGCATTGTAGAAAATTGATACCATTTGGACATGCCAAAGTAGTACTTCCTTCACAATGCTCTTCTATGGACAGAAACTTGGGAAAACTAGTGAGAGAGATTGGATGAATGAAATGAGCTCAAAATTGGTGTAGGTAAGTTACTTAGGTATGGTCATGCGCTGGTAAATTTTCAGATCATTTGGGTAAGCCTAGCTAGTACTTACTTCACAAATCTTCTCTCGAGGTAGAAACTTTGGAAATTTCCCGAGAAAGATTTACTAGGAAAATTGAGCTGAATATTATCATGTGGCAATGATTTGGGTATGGAAGAGTGCCCGAAAAGTTGGAGGGTAATAGGAGGGGTCTATATAACACTTGCTTTGCAATGTGCCAATTTGGCTATAAAATATAAATTGAACCTGGGCTCACATAGATGATTTGACTGAGCTGCAATTTGGAGGAGGATGATAATTTGGGCATATGAAGGAACTGTATAAATTTCATGTCATTTAGACATATAAAAAGGTACTTCCTTCACAATGCTTCTAGGTGGACAAAAACTTTGGAAATTTGCCGAGGAAGATTTGCTAGGCAAATGGAGCTGAATTTTGTCATGCGGTAATTATTTGGATAGGAAAGAGTGCCCAAAAATTCCAAGGGCAATCAAGAATATATAAATAGGACTTCCTTCATAAAGTGTTGTTGTGAACAGAATAGGAAAATGAATATTGTTGAATTAGTTTTGAACTAGGCAAGGAAGGATTTTTACATATTTGATGAAGATATGCCCCAAAGAATTTATGAGATTTTTTTGGGAATTTTGGGAATGATAGAAATATAGGTTGCTTCAAAACCTAGGGCAAAAACTGCCACATGGACATGACACACAGGCAAAACTGATGAGTTGGCGCCTAGTCATCACAACCCACCACAATCTACAAGGCTATGACCATCTATATTGGTCATTAACAACTAGAAATAAGGCAGCGGACTAGCACTGTTTGCTTTGTGACCATTTCGTGTAAGGAAATTACGACCTTTCTGACCAAAATGGTCGCAATGGTTTAGGGTTTGGAGCCCCCTGAACAGCTTTTGACCAATTGGTCTAAAATGGTCATAAATTTATGACCAATTCTTTGAGGGTCACTGACAGAAGGTCATAAGTTGACATATTTCTTGTAGTGAGTGCTAGACAATCAACTATCTCGCGATGAAAGTACAGTAATACCACCACCGTCCGTTATTACTTGTCGCTCAAATGGATGTATCTAGCACTATTAAGTTCTAAATACATCCAATTGATCAACAATTAATTCGATACAGAGGGAGTACATGATAACATGTACTTACATGAGCAATCCAAAACTTCATAACCATTGTGTTAATTCTACATTATCTATTAGTAAATATAGATCTTACAATTTCAAGCAAAGGGAGGATAAAGAAGCGAACATTTATAGTGACGCTACATAATCAAACAACAATGAGTGTAAGTATGCTGACAAAGGGCAAGAGGTACTGACAAGAGCAATGCAGAGCCCAGTATTGTCGTGAGATCCTATGATCCTTTGAGCAAGGAGATTCATTTGAAATTGGTTTTCATACAAGAGGGAAGGTAAGGCACATGCAGAAATTTAGGAGTTCAAATTTTGAATTGATATCATAGACAGTACCTGACGCTGGGCTCTCAGCAGTTCTAATAGGGGTTTGGCCACTGGAGTAGGGGTAAAGTGTGGTACAATTGGGCCTGTGTTTTCTGTGGCTGCTGATATATCTGATTTAATAGGTATCACTACCTTTTCCAAATACCTTGTTTGTACTCCTTGAGGATCTGCACTCACCCTCTTCCTTTTGGACATCTATTACAAAAGAACAACATTTGACTGGAAAAACATAGTATGATGACACATGGAATAGGTACAAAAAATGGATATGTATGGCATATACTCATATATGATGCTTAACTAAGCAGATGGTGTAACAAAGTAGAAGTAATGCAAGAGATCAGATGCAAAATATGTGCGACCAACACAACCTTGCCAAGTTAGAGCAAACACCTTGATGAGTGAATAAGATAGGCCATCCTCCACCATGCCAAGTTTGTTAGCCAGTGGATTGTTCCGCAATATTCCTCTCGTGCGCCCATTCTCATATTCATTTTGATAATGTTCAATACCTGACATGCATGAAAACATAAAAACAAGTGAGATTATCTTTGTAATGCAGAAGTGATTCTAATCCAATACTTCCTCCCTGTAAACCACTTTGTGCTATCTCTGCAATTCTTCTAAGAGGTGCCATGCATGCTGTAATTTGGTGTGTGCATTAATATAATGTGGCCTACTACTGAAAATATGAGAGCTCCAGAAGTGATGATACTTCGCAGATGACAGCTTCAACATATAGTAAAGAAGAACAAGTCGACCTGACCTGGCAGATTCAAAATATACTAAGGGAGAATAACTTGAGCTGACCAGTCGACCGCAAGAGAAGATGATCATCTTAAAGAAGAGCAGAAGAGCAAGCAGATTGAAGTTATTACAAGTCTTTCTATACAATGTCGGTTGGCCACCCATGATGAAACAAAGCACACAGAGAAATACTATTCCTTCCGGTCTCTCCATATGTGGATGATATGTCTCCGTCGTATCTACTTTTCCAAACACTTTTGCCCTTGTTTTGTACTCTAACTTGCATGATTTGAATGGAACTAACCCGGACTGACACTGTTTTCAGCAGAATTGCCATGGTGTTATTTATGTGCAGAAACAAAAATTCTCGGAATGACCTGAAACTTCACGGAGACTATTTTTGGAAATAATAAAAAATACTAGCAAAAGATCAAGACCAGGGGGCCACGCCCTAGCCATGAGGGTGGGGGGCGCACCTGCCCCCTAGGCGCGCCCCCTACCTCGTGGCCCCCCTGGAGCTCCTCCGACCTCAACTCCAACTCTATATATTCGTGTTCAGAGAGAAAAAATCAAGGAGAAGGATTCATCGCGTTTTACGATACGGAGCCGCCGCCAAGCCCTAAACTCTCTCGGGAGGGCTGATCTGGAGTCCGTTCTGGGCTTCGGAGAGGGGAATCCGTCGCCATCGTCATCATGAACCATCCTCCATCACCAATTTCATGATGCTCACCGCCGTGCGTGAGTAATTCCGTCGTAGGCTTGCTGGAAGGTGATGGGTTGGATGAGATTTATCATGTAATCGAGTTAGTTTTGTTAGGGTTTGATCCCTAGTATCCACTATGTTCTGAGATTGATGTTGCTATGACTTTGCTATGCTTAATGCTTGTCACTAGGGCCCAAGTGCCATGATTTCAGATCTGAACCTATTATGTTTTCATGAATATATGTGAGTTCTTGATCCTATCTTGCAATTCTATAGTCACCTACTATGTGTTATGATCCGGCAACCCTGAAGTGACAATAATCGGGACCACTTCCGGTGATGACCTTAGTTTGAGGAGTTCATGTATTCACTATGTGTTAATGCTTTGGTCCGGTACTCTATTAAAAGGAGGCCTTAATATCCCTTAGTTTCCGCTAGGACCCCGCTGCCACGGGAGGGTAGGATAAAAGATGTCATGCAAGTTCTTTTCCATAAGCACGTATGACTATATTCGGAATACATGCCTACATTACATTGATGAATTGGAGCTATGTAACACCCACGATGCGGCTATATCTCCCACGTGTCGGGGCACGACTTAGAGGCATAACCGCATGGTAGGCATGTCGCAAGAGGGGTAATCTTTACACATCCCATGTACTGAATAAGAAAGGGATAAAGAGTCGGCTTACAATCGCCACTTCACACAAAACATAAATATATCATACATCATCCAGAATACAATCAAGGTCCGACTATGGAACCAAAATAAAGAAAGACAACCCCAAATGCTAGATCCCCGATCGCCCCAACTGGGCTCCTCTACTGATCATCCGGAAAAGAAACATAGTAACGGCCCGAATCCTCGTCGAACTCCCACTTGAGTTCGGTAGCGTCACCTGCACTGACATCATCGGCACCTACATCTGTTTGGAAGTATCTGTGAGTCATGAGGACTCAACAATCTCACACCCTCGCGATCAAGACTATTAAGCTTAAAGCTAGGAAAGGGTAGTGAGGTGGAGCTGCAGCAAGCACTAGCATATATGGTCGCTAACTTATGCAAAAGAGAGCGAGAAGAGAAGCAAAGCACGATCGAGGAGCGATAAATGATCAAGAAGTGATCCTGAAACTACTTACGTTCAAGCATAACACAAGACCCGTGTTCACTTACCGGACCCCGCCGAGAAGAGACCATCACGGCTACACACGCGGTTGATTCATTTTAATTAAGTTAAGTGTCAAGTTATCTACAACTGAACATCAACAAATTCCCATCTGCCCCATAACCACGGGCACGACTTTCGAAAGTTCAAAACCCTGCAGGGGTGTCCCAACTTAGACCATCACAAGCTCTCATGGTCAACGAAGGATATTCCTTCTCCCAGGAAGACCCGACCAGTCTCGGAATCCTGGTTACAAGACATTTCGACATTGGTAAACAAGACCAGCAAAGCCGTCCGATGTGCCGACATCCTGATAGGAGCAGCACATATCTTGTTCTCAGGGCAACACCGAATTGTCCAAACTTCCGGTAGGCCAGCCCAGAGTTGCCCCTGGTGGCCACCGGTGGCTGACAGGTTCGGACCAGCACTTAGACAAGCACTGGCCGGGGGGGGGGGTTAAAATAAAGATGACCCTTGAGTCTGCAGAACCCAAGGGAAGGTGATAGGTTATTAGGCAAATGTAAACCCAAGGTTGGGCCTTGCTGGAGGAGTTTTATTCAAAGCGAACTGTCAAGGGGTTCCCATAACACCCAACCGCGTAAGGGACGCAAAATCAAGGAACATAACACCGGTATGACAGAAACTAGGGCGGCAAGAGTGGAACAAAACACCAGGCATAAGGCCGGGCCTTCCACCCTTTACCAAGTATATAGATGCATTAATTAAATAAGAGATAATAATGATATCCCAACAATATCCATGTTCCAACATGGAACAAACTCCATCTTCACCTGCAACTGGCAACGCTATAAGAGGGGCTGAGCAAAAGCGGTAACATAGACAAACAACGGTTTGCTAGGAAAGGTGGGTTAGAGGCTTGACATGGCAATATGGGAGGCATGATAAAGCAAGTGGCAGGTATCGCAGCATAGCAATAGAGCGAGCAACTAGCGAGCAAAGATAGAAGTGATTTCGAGGGTATGGTCATCTTGCTTGAGATCCCGCAAGGAAGAAGAACGAGTCCACGAAGAAGACAAACGAACGTAGTTGAACGGATCCTCACAACTCTGGAACGAAACCGAAGCTAACGCAAGAAGTAAACTGGAAAGAAACAAACAACATAGTAAACAACCATCACATAATCATGGCATGATGCACAACCAAGTATGATGCATGTCCAGTTTAAAGAAGGCATGGCATGGCAAAGTGCACAAGCAAAACTACAAGTTAAGTGGAGCTCAATATGCATCGGGATGCATATTGACAAAACACCACATGACTTATTTAGTTCTCTCTCGGTTATGTACCCAACAATATTAAATGTTGTTAGACATGGCAAGTGGTGGGGCAAAAGTAAACTACACATTATAATCAATTTAAATGGGGTCGGAAACATCAAACACCAATTCTAGTAAAACCCCATATGCATTTAGCAATTTAATGCAAACAACAATTTTAAACATTTTAAATGTTATTACCATGGTGCGGATGGCATATGCAAGTTTATGCAATTTTAAGAAAAAATATTGGCATGAGCATGTTATGAAGCATTTGTCATCGTGGCGGAAACGAAAGGGGTGCCACGGCAACGAATCCGAAAATGATGCCATGGAAACATATCGGTTCTGGTAGCTCATGGAGATACCGGTGCAAAGGAAGTGTGGTAGGAGCGTGCAAAAGATGGTGGGGTGATCCCGGTAACCGGGTTCCCACGAGTTGATGGCATGGAAGCGGGAGACACTACGGACACGATGCGAACAAAAGGGGGCATCTCGTACATCGCAAGCATTCATCCACGGGGTCAACGGCTCGGCGGTTATACCTTCGAAGCGTGCTTATTCGAGGCGGTTCGAGATCATAGTGGAAGTAGATGTTCTCGCGATGTAGTGGAAGTAGTCGTTCACGGTAGTAGAAGTAGTGGTTCACGCAACGATAGTTGAACTTGACGGTTGCGTTACACGGGTCTTCGGCGACGGTGCCGTACATGGTTCGGAGTGGTACTTTCTTATTCGGACTTATCGGTCCGGTCTAGGCGTAGATGTACATGACAAACGTAGTGGTACTATGCGTTGGTCGTCGAGGGTCTTGCCGATGGGGTACTTGGTGACATCCACAGGGTCAGTAGTTGTACATGGTCTTTGCATTATAGTTTGACTTGGTGATTCCAAAACGTTCATTGGTAGTGGAACTTGGCGGTCTCGACGGTCGTCGTGGTACTTGACGTAATCCGTGCAAACGGTGCTTGTCCAAGGATCGGTCTTGATGAATGTGTACTTGACGAGTTACCCGAATGCGTTAGTCCTCAGACTTGGGCTCCAGAGATGGTGTCGTGGTGGTCTTGCAGCAACAGCCTCCGCAAAGGCGTTGGGGGAGGAGATGGTCGCGACAGAGGACAAAGCCACAGAGCAGCAGCGCGAGGAGGGTCATGGGGGGCACTGCTGATCGGGGGGAGGGTGAGATGGGACCTGCAGGCACGGGAAACAGCAGGGATCCACCGGATCTGACGAGGGGATCCGGTCTACGATGGTGCGAGTTGAACAGGACGACGACGGGTGTTGGGGATATTACTACTGGACATAAACTAGCCAGGGGTAGCCGAGTTAACTCTATGAAGATTAGAATCCCATGAAGACGTAAGGATGGTGGCGCTTTACGAAGGCCCAAGGCCCAAAGGTGGGTTAAGGCCTGTAGATGTAAACCGACTTTCTCATGTAACTTGCGTTGTAAGATAGGAAGGATAGAGACCGAGCCGGACACGTTTATGATCCGGCCTCGGGACTCTGTAAACCAGCGGGCGTCAACCTGTGTATATAAAGGGACGACCCAGCAGCAGTTTAGGAACAACACACAACAACTCGAGAGCCAGGCAAAGCGGATTCGCTCCCTGGTCATTGAAACCCTAGCAATACCAACACAACTAGACGTAGGCTTTTACCTTCATCGAAGGGGCAGAACTAGTATAAAACTCTCGTGTCCCTTTTTCGGTTTAACACCTTTAAGCTAACCGTAGCGATGGCTCCACGACTAAGTCCTTTCACGAGGACATATTCCATGACAAAACCATGACAGTTGGCGCCCACAGTGGGGCTATCGCACGATGGTTTTGAGTTCTTGAAGGGCAGTTTCGAAGGACTCAAGGGATACGCTGTGGGCCGGATGACTAAGAGTCGTCGCGGCAAGTTCTACATCGACGATGTAGGATGGGGTCCCGAGGCCGGTTCAATTGAATACGGGTACCGGGTCCCCTTTGGTGGAATTCACATCTTCATCGGCAAGATCGGCGAACCGGGCCCTGAGCCGGACATCTGCACCAACACCTTCAAGATGGCTCAGCGTGCATGCTCTGCCTCGGATCAGCCCGCCGTAAAGCATGTCTTCGTAGGTGCCATCCACGGAGCGGAATGTGGGGATGAATCGGCATCTGGTGGCGAAACCATTATCTGCTCCGATGACGAGTCTTCAACCGGAGAGACCGAGTCTCTATACCAGTTACAAGATGGCCGGATTAGCGGAGGTTCCGATGGCAACAGTATTCCGGATCCCCTTGATCTGCCAAACCGGGTCGCGGTCTTCATGGCCGGTACACAGCCAACACAACACTCTTCTACAGCTGCGGCAATAATCTCCGGTTCCGCAACAGCAACGCCGACAAGGGCAGGGGGCTCTACGCCGCCTCCGGCTCAGGTTCTATCTGATTTGTTCGACGCTTCAGCAACGTTGCTGGTGACAGAGGTGGATGCAGCAAACCGGGATCAGCACAACGCGGAGATTGCAAAGGTGAAGGATCAGATAGCTTAGGCTAAGGCGAACCTGGCAGCAGAGAACGCCAGGATGGCGACAGAACAGGCCGAGTTAGAAGCTTAGGCCTACCGGCTTAGGCTGGATCAGAGTGCCGCAGATGATGTCATGAGGAGGAGATACCGGTCGCACCTCTGGTACCTCTTGAGCACTGCGTTGGTTTTCCTCGAAGAGGAAGGGATGATGCAACAAAGTAGCGTAAGTATTTCCCTCAGTTTTTATGAACCAAGGTATCAATCCAGTAGGAGGCTACACGCGAGTCCCTCGTACCTGCACAAAACAAATAAATCCTCGCAACCAACGCAAATAGGGGTTGTCAATCCCTATAAGGCCACTTACGAGAGTGAGATCTGATAGATATGATAAGATAATATTTTTGGTATTTTTAGGATAAAGATGCAAAGTAAAATAAAGGCAAAGTAAATAGCAAAGGAAATAACTATGTAGTAGGAGATTAATATGATGAAGATAGACCCTGGGGCCATAGGTTTCACTAGTGGCTTCTCTCGAGAGCATAAGTATTCTACGGTGGGTGAACAAATTACTGTTGAGCAATTGACAATTGAGAATAGTTATGAGAATATCTAGGTATGATCATGTATATAGGCATCACATCCGAGACAAGTAGACCGACTCCTGCCTGCATCTACTACTATTACTCCACTCATCGACCGCTATCCAGCATGCATCTAGAGTATTAAGTTAAAAACAGAGTAACACCTTAAGCAAGATGACATGATGTAGAGGGATAGACTCATGCAATATGAAGAAAACCCCATCTTGTTATCCTCGATGGCAACAATACAATACGTGCCTTGCTGCCCCTACTGTCACTGTGAAAGGACACCGCAAGATTGAACCCAAAGCTAAGCACTTCTCCCATTGCAAGAAAGATCAATCTAGTAGGCCAAACCAAACTGATAGTTTGAAGAGACTTGCAAAGATAAACAATCATACATAAAAGAATTCAGAGAAGATTCAAATATTGTTCATAGATAGACTTGATCATAAACCCACAATTCATCGGTCTCAACAAACACACCACAAAAAGAAGATTACATCGAATAGTTCTCCACAAGAGAGGGGGAGAACATTGTATTGAGATCCAAAAAGAGAGAAGAAACCATCTAGCTACTAACTATGGACCCGTAGGTCTGAGGTAAACTACTCACACTTCATTGGAGGGGCTATGGTGTTTGATGTAGAAGCCCTCCGTGATCGATGCCCCCTCCGGCGGAGCTCCGGAACAGGCCCCAAGATGGGATCTCGTGGATACAGAAAGTTGCGGCGGTGGAATTAGGTTTTGGCTCCGTATCTGATCATTTGGGGGTTCGTAGGTATATATAGGAGAAAGGAGTACGTCGGTGGAGCAACAGGGGGCCCACGAGGGTGGAGGGCGTGCCTGGGGGGGGGGGTAGGCGCACCCCCTACCTCGTGGCCTCCTCTTTTCTTTCTTGACGTAGAGTCCAAGTCTCCCGGGTCTTGTTCGTTGAGAAAATCATGTTCCCGAAGGTTTCATTCCATTTGGACTCCGTTTGATATTCCTTTTCTTCGAAACCCTAAAACAGGCAAAAAACAACAATTCTGGGCTGGGCCTCCGGTTAATAGGTTAGTACCAAAAATAATATAAGTGGATAATAAAGCCCAATGATGTCCAAAATAGTAGATAATATAGCATGGAGCAATCAAAAATTATAGATACGTTGGAGACGTATCAAGCATCCCCAAGCTTAATTCCTGCTCGTCCTCGAGTAGGTAAATGATAAAAACAGAATTTTTGATGCGAAGTGCTACTTGGCATAATTTTAATGTAATTCTTCTTAATTGTGGTATGAATATTCAGATCCGAAAGATTCAAGACAAAAGTTCATATTGACATAAAAATAATAATACTTCAAGCATACTAACTAAGCAATTATGTCTTCTCAAAATAACATGGCTAAAGAAAGTTATCCCTACAAAATCATATAGTCTGGCTGTGCTCTATCTTCACCACACAAAATATTTAAATCATGCACAACCCCGATGACAAGCCAAGCAATTGTTTCATACCTTTTACATTCTCAAAACTTTTTCAATCTTCACGCAATACATGAGCATGAGCCATGGATATAGCACTATAGGTGGAATAGAGTGGTGGTTGTGGAGAAGACAAAAAGGAAGAAGATAGTCTCACATCAACTAGGCGTATCAACGGGCTATGGAGATGCCCATTGTCAGTGTCAAAACCGGCGGATCTCGGGTAGGGGGTCCCGAACTGTGCATCTAGGCCGGATGGTAACAGGAGGCAGGGGACACGATGTTTTACCCAGGTTCGGGCCCTCTTGATGGAGGTAAAACCCTATGTCCTGCTTGATTGATATTGATGATATGGGTGGTACAAGAGTAGATCTACCACGAGATCAGAGAGGCTAAACCCTAGAAGCTAGCCTATGGTATGATTGTATGTTATGGTTGTTGTCCTACGGACTAAAACCCTTCGGTTTATATAGACACCGGAGAGGGTTAGGGTTACACAAGGTTGGTTACAAAGGAGGAGATATCCATATCCGTATTGCCTAGCTTGCCTTCCATTCCAAGTAGAGTCCCATCCAGACACGAGACGAAGTCTTCAATCCTGTATCTTCATAGTCTAACAGTCCGGGCAATGGAGATAGTCCGGCTGTCCGGAGACCCCCTAATCCAGGACTCCCTTAGTAGCCCCTGAACCAGGCTTCAATGACGATGAGTCCGGCACGCAGTATTGTCTTCGGCATGGCAAGGCGGGTTCCTTCTCCGAATACATCACAGAAGAATTTGAATACGAGGATAGTGTCCGACCCTGCAAAATAAGTTCCACGTACCACCGTAGAGAGAATAATATTTTCGCAAATTCAATTTGTTGACTTTATTGGCAGCATGACGTTATGTCATGGCCCGGTGATTATTCGAACCGTTCCCTTTAACCAGCCCCGCACATAACGCGAGGCAGTTTTTCGACATGTCTTGTCAAAGCAGAGATCGTGTCCCCTTATTATGGGATTCTCATCAATACGAGCGTGGGTAACCCAACCGCGCCATCAATTGCGGTGCTTGGGGGATAAGCGAGTTTTACCAGGCAAGTGGGTACGCTTAGTTTCGTCCGCCCATATAAAGGGATAAGGATTCACCTTTCTATCCACGCCTTCTTCCTCCCTTACCCATCCGTTTTCGCATACTCGAGCTCTAGCGCCCAAGTCCGCACTTCCCACCTCGACCTTCTCCAATCATGTCCGGAGCGGGAGGCAGGTGGATGGTCTCCTCCGTCACGGAGGGAGACATCAAGAAACTGAGGAGAGCCGGATACCTGCCCGACGACATCGCACACCGGCTCCCAGATGAGGGGCAGCTCATCCCCACGCCCAGGCCCCATGAGAGGGTAGTATTCCTCACCTATTTCCTCCGCGAACTGGGATTCCCTCTCCATCCCTTTGTCCGGGGGCTCATGTTTTATTACGGCATGGATTTCCACGATCTGGCCCCGACTTCATCCTCAACATCTCGGCGTTTATCGTCGTGTGCGAGGCCTTCCTCCGCATCAAGCCCCACTTCGGCTTATGGCTGAAGACCTTCAATGTCAAGCCGAAGGTGGTGGACGGCCGCCAGGCGGAGTGCGGAGGCGCCATGGTGGGCAAGATGCTCAACGTAACATGGCTCGAGGGCTCCTTTGTGGAAACCATAAAGGGGTGGCAATCGGGGTGGTTCTATATCACCGAGCCGCGTGACCCTGCATGGGTAGCGGCCCCCGAGTTCCGATCTGGCATCCCCACACGGCTCACCTCCTGGAAATAGAAGGGCCTGTCCTGGGGTAGTTCGACGGAGCTGACCGGACTCCAAACATGTATTCAAAACATGGTGGACAAGAAGCTCAGGCTTGTCAACATAGTCCAAGTTATGCTCATCCGCTGGATACTCCCGTGCCAACAACGGGAGTTCAACTTGTGGGAGTTCAATCCGGCGCAGCACCGAACTCTGAATAGGCTCTTCGACACGACTCATGAAGACGTCTGGATGGTGCTGTTCAAAAGTGCCGAGGTCCCCCCCTATTACTGAGGATCGCGGATTCAGCGCGAAGTGCCAAGCCAGTGCGGTAAGCTGCTTTACCTTTCACAAGATACTTATTTTTTTTATAAAGATTGACTTTATGCGGGATCTAAACTCCCGTACCTTTGACAGGACTGGCAGAAGATGGCCGGACAGATCGACTGTCCGGCTCCTTTGCCCGAAGGCCCCGCAGACATTCTTCTGGTGAAGATGTTGACTCCGGCCCCTTATACGGTGCGGGAGAAGACCAAGAAGGCCAAGGGAACCCGAAAGAGTTCCCGACGCCAGGCGTCGTCGGACTCACCGTCCGATGACTCTGCGGCGCACTCTTCCCCCGAAGACGAGGAAGAAGAAGAAGATGCTCCCCCACTGACTGGGGGAGACAAGAAAAGGAAGGCCGCCCCAACCAGGGAGGCCGGAGGGTCCAAGAAGGGAAGGACTCTCCTTTCGGACGGTTCCACCACCGCCGACGAAGGCGAAGACGAATGGTTGCCCAGGGTCAAGCCCCCGGGGAGATCGTAAGTATTCGGATACCAGAGTAACTCATAGGATTCCTTTGTTGCACTGCTTTCCCTAACGCCGAACGCAATTATGCAGGCCGCCATGAGCCAGTATCGATGTATCATCGGACGGCTCCTTGGGCTTGTCGGACATGGATAGCGATCCAGTCCCGACCGCCACCTCCCCTCATCCTGCCGACGACACCGAGGTGTTGTCTCAAGAGGCACCGGATCGAGGGGAGACAGTCCCGGAGGCGCCTCAAGGCGACCTTCCGGACTCCGGGAGCCGAGGGGACGGGGCCCCTGAGAGCTCCGAGTTTGGCCCTCAACTGAACACCGCGTCGGAACCTCCAGCGGTTCCAGGCTCGGGCAGGCGGCCTCCTTCTAAGAGGGGCAAGATGCCTGTGCCGGTGACCTCTGTCCATCCAGAGGCGCCGGACAATCTGTTGGAAGCGCTTCGCAGCGCTTCCATCGACGAGGAGCACTGCACTATCATGAGTGCGGTGATCCAGAAGGTTCAGTCCGCCAAGAGTGGGTTGACTAAAGCCTGTGCCAGCCTTCTAACAGGCTTCGAGGTAAGTGTTTTAAAATGTAGTAGAAATATTACCGCATAGACAGTAGCCCCTGATGCTTTGTTCGGTGTTCACAAAGAAAAGCCGAACAGAGGATCAAATAATATCGTAGGAGTCTAATATAAGTATGTCAATATGCATATGCAGGCTTCGCTGCTGGCGTCTGCCGCACTAATTGCGGAGGTCGCCGTACTGAAGCAGGACCTCGAGGGGTCCAGGAAAGAGCTCGGCCTTGCCAAGAGGCAGCTCGAGGAGAACAAGGGTAAGTAATACCCTGTCTTATGTATATATATAAAAGAGGACGCGATTGCAAAATGACAGGATCATCATATGTTTGCCAGGGGCCACGACCGAGGTGGCGACCCTGAAGCAAGCGCTAATCAAGGCCGAAGATATAGCGGCCAAGGAGCGCACCGAGCGAGAGAAGCACGAGGCTCGGGTGGGCGAGGTGCAGCAAGAGCTCCAGGCTCTTGTGGCGAAGCACGAGGTGTTGGAGCTTGACTCGAAGACGCGAGAGTCTGAGCTTGCCGCGGCCCTTGAGAGAGCAAAGAGTGCCAAGGCCGAGGCCCAGAAGGCCCTCCAGGAGATCGACGCAATGAAGAAGATAGCGGCGGGTAAGGCATTCTATATGCAGAGCAAGCATGTAAAAGTAAATTATTGATTACTTACCCGAATTCGGAGCTCTCCAGGAGCATTCGCAGATTTTCCCCGCAGCGTGTCGGATGCCGCGCAGTTTTACCAGGCCGAGGAGGGAAGCTCAATGGAGAAGCTATTCTGGTCTCAGTATACTAGGACCGAACACCCAATTCCTCTGAGCGACCAGCTAAAGCAGATGGTCGAGCTGCACAAGGCGGCCGAATAGGCCATGAAGGGCCTTATAGTCCGGCTGTGGCCTGGCGACGTCCTTCCAGATAGCTACGTCGGCCTGGTGAGGCGGCTTGTGGATGCCTGCCCACGGCTGGAGGTCATCAAGCGGTCTGTCTGCATCGAAGGTGCACGCCGGGCTTTCGCCCGTGTGAAGGTGCAGTTGGCCAAGCTAGACGCTGTGAAGCTGATCAAGGAAGGGCCGCCAGAGGGCAAGGAGCACCACCACCCCGAGATGTACTACGAGGGTGTTCTGCCGGGTGCCCGTCTCGTCGCGGACGAGTGTTCAAAAGATGTAATATTTGAATGAGACTTGCTCGTTTTATCCTGTATGTATGAAATCTTGTTTCATATGCGCTATGCAACGCTTGTTGGAATTTAAAATATTACCTTCTGTTTGGCTGTTTATCCAATCTGAGAGATGGCTAGTCCTCAGCTTCTACCCCCATGCCACGAGTACTGGAGTGTTCGGGATAAACCTGAGCACTCTTGTTCCCATGTTTGGGTCCTTCGAGGGAGGTGCTCAGCACAACGAACAAGGCAACCAGACTAATGATGCTTTATCACTCTCACTTAGCTATCGAATTCTATAATTTTAAATTTCGACGAAGCCCCTGGTATTCGGAAGGCCGAATTCGGGGCGCGATACACGCCTTTAAGCCGGTCAGGGCCGGCCCCTCGCTCTAAGCGGCATAATTCTTTAGGGACTTGAAAACCTCACCGAACAGCGACCAATCTCTCGCCTTATCATGACAGTCAGTTTTAGCTTTCTCTACTGAGGTGCTGAACCCAACAGAACCGGGGCACAATCGCAGTAGTTCTCCTAGCGCTACCTTAAGCGATAGAGCGGAACGTAAGGTACCAAAACATAGGAGCCGGACAAACCCAACATTTGAACAAAGACATGATTCGGAGCTGATGCATATAATGCTATAAGTTCGGGGTGCCGCACTTGCGAAAGTGTTCGGACTTTTCACACTGCATTGTAAGCCCCTGGTGTATTGGCTGTACCATAGTGTATGGTTGCAAGGCGTCATTAATGAACACACACACACACACACACACACACATATATATATATAACAAGAATGCAATAATAGTCGTAATGTCATGCATTGTTTATCAAAAATTGCGTTAAAGCAGAGTGATACAGATAGTGCGATAAGCAAAGAGTAGGACTATGTCCCTTCCAAGGGCAAGCTGAGGAATGATATTAAATTGAATATTTCACTCATTACTGTAAGCAACCTGGGAATTCTGTGGTATAACGTAGCTGTCTGCCTCCTTGGTTGCTGCATCATGTGTTCGGCAATAGTGCTGCCGGACAGTGTTTCCAGAGATTAAGGTCCTGAAAGAAAAAGAAAAATAACCAAACGGGAATCCCCTAGTGCGGTTTAGGCCGCGTTTTGGGGCGTGCCGCAGTTGTGCCCCCCTCCCCACCTGTGCCCATGGTATTTTTAATGCGTAATTATGTACGCGCGGCATGAATTTCGCCGTTGGGCTGGGATTGGGGTGGCCGCCGTATTGCTACGCAAGCTCAGATCGCGCCAGGCAGTCTATTTGCCGATTTCCCCGAGCGCGCTTGAAGGTGTCCGGGCTTTGAAGCACCGAACTGGTTGATTGCCTTGAGAGGCTGCTTTGCGCTTCTGCTGCGAGGGCCACGATGTGCTCCTCTGTTCGGAGAGAGCGTTCTGTTTTTCCATTAACTGTAATAACTCCGTGAGGTCCTGGCATCTTGAGCTTGAGGTATGCATAATGCGGTACCGCATTGAATCTAGCGAATGCGGTTCGCCCGAGCAGCGCGTGATAACCACTGCGGAACGAGACTATATCGAAGATTAACTCTTCGCTTCGGAAATTATCCAGGGATCCGAAGACCACTTCCAGTGTAACTGAGCCTGTGCAATGGGCCTCTACACCTGGAATGACGCCCTTAAAGGTTGTTTTTGTGGGTTTGATCCTTGAGGGGTCTATACCCATTTTGCACCCTGTGTCCTGATAAAGCAGGTTCAGACTGCTGCTGCCATCCATAAGGACTCGAGTGAGGTGAAATCCATCAATGATTGGGTCTAGGACCAGTGCGGTGAATCTGCCATGATGGATACTAGTGGGGTGGTCCCTGCGATCGAAGGTGATCGGGCAGGAGGACCAAGGGTTGAACTTTGGGGCGACTGGCTCCAACGCATATACGTCCCTGAGTGCATGCTTCCGCTCCCTCTTGGGGATGTGGGTCGCGTATATCATGTTCACCGTCCGCACTTGCGGGGGAAACCTCTTCTGCCCTCCGGTGTGCGGCTGCCGGGGCTCCTCCTCGTCATCGCTATGCAGCCCCTTGTCCTTGTTTTCGGCAATTAACTTGCCGGCCTGTTTGAACACCCAACAATCCATGTTGGTGTGATTGGCTGGCTTGTCTGGGGTGCCGTGTATTTGACACGAGCGATCGAATATACGGTCCAAGATGGACGGACATGGCGTACTTTGTTTGAATGGCTTTTTTCGCTGACCGGGTTTAGAGCCTTTGAATCCGGCATTGACTGCCGTATCCTCAGTATTTTCGCTGTTAATGTGGCGCTTATGCTTTTTGCGACGTGACCTGCTATTGCCGTCCTTGGTATCTGAGGTACCATGGTTCTTTGATATGTTATTACTGCGAGCCAGCTAGCTGTCTTCTCCCGCACAAAAGCGGGTCATGAGTGTCGTGAGAGCTGCCATAGATTTTGGCTTTTCCTGACCAAGGTGCTGGGCTAGCCACTCATCTCGGATGTTGTGCTTGAAAGCCGCTAAGGCCTCCGCATCCGGATAGTCGACGATTTGATTTTTCTTTGTAAGGAACCGAGTCCAGAATTGCCTGCTGACTCTTCTGGCTGTTGAATTATGTGGCTCAAATCATCGGCGTCTGGTGGTCGCACATAAGTGCCCTGAAAGTTGTCGAGGAATGCGGCTTCCAGATCTTCCCAACAGCTAATGGAGTCCGCTGGCAAGCTGTTAAGCCAATGCCGCGCTGGTCCTTTGAGCTTTAGTGGGAGGTATTTGATGGCGTGTAAGTCATCGCCGTGGGCCATGTGGATGTGGAGGAGGAAGTCCTCAATCCATACTGCGGGATCTGTTGTGCCGTCGTATGATTCAATATTTACAGGTTTGAAACCTTCTGGGAATTGATGTTCCATTACTTCGTCTGTGAAGCATAAGGGGTGTGCGGCGCCTCTGTATTGGGCTGTATCGCGACGCAGCTCGAATGGGTCTTGCCCGCTGTGTTCGGCCCGGCCGGATTTTCTTTTACTGTATCCGGCGTGACGTTTGTCGTCTCATAGAGTGGTGCACCCTCGTGATCCGTAGATCGATCTTGTATGCTTTGCCTTGTCCTCCAATATGTCTCGCAGGTCTGGCATATCTCCCCATGCCTTTTTATTTGAATGGTGTTGGGTTGGAGGCTGAGCTTTTGGCTGGAATGCCTCTCTATCACGGCCACGAGGTGGCCGATCAACCGTATCATACGCTTCTTCCTCCAGTCGGGGTAGTAACCTGCGCCTTGGGTAACCCTTGGAGGGGCGCTCGAGTTTATATTCCTCGGCCGCGAGGACTTCAGTCCATCTGTCAGCTAGCAGATCTTGATCAGCTTGAAGCTGCTGCTGCTTTTTCTTCAGGCTATTTGCCGTGGCCATGAGCCAGCGCTTGAAGCGCTCTTGTTCGACAGGATCCTCTGGTACGGTGAATTCATCATCACCGAGGCTTGCCTCGTCTTCGGAGGGGGGCATGTGATTGTCATCCTCCTCCTCTCCGTCTGCCGCTCTCTCAGGAGAGCTGGCTCCTCCATCCTCCTTCTCTAAATCTTGCTAGAGGGGTTTGTTATTATCTTCGGCACTATCCGGAGTGTTATTATCTCCTGTGCCGGTATCACCACTTTTGCTTTGGCGGGACTTAGAGCGGCGCCGCTAACGTCGGCGTTTGGGTTGCTTCTTGGAGGGGTCATCCTCCGCTATCCCGTCGCCATTGCCTTCTTTGGGTGTATCCACCATGTATATGTCATATGACGAGGTGGCTTTCCAGTGCCCTATAGGTGCTGGTTCATGTTCGTCTCCTACATCGTCGTCCATACCGTTGATGTCTTCGTAGTCGAAGTCGAGCATGTCGGTTAAATCATCGATAGTGGCTACGAAGTGGGTGGTGGGTGGGCGTCGAATTTCTTCGTCGTCCGCATCCCAATCCTGTTGGCCATAATCCGGCCAGGGCTCTCCTGACAAAGAGAGATACCTTAGTGAATTCAGAATGTCGCCGAAGGGCGAGTGCTGAAAGATATCCACGACAGTGAATTCCATGATCGGCGCCCAATCGGATTCGATTGGCAGGGGCGCGGATGGTTCGGAGTTCGGAAAAGAGTCCGGCACCTTGGAGTCACGGGCTGCGCAGAGGGTTATGCTGGTGTTTGGCTCGATCGCCGTTGAGACTGTAGCCCCAGAGGCGGTGTCTAACCACTCGTCCTCGACTGGCGCAGTTGGCTCCGAGCTAAGGGTCGGAGTTGATGCGGGCGCATCCTCTAGGGTACTGTTTGGCGGCAGAGCTAGGTCATACCCATCACGACAGTGCGGCGCGCCCGGCTGTGGCTCGAATCCGTCGAAGATCAAGTCTCCGCGGATGTCGGCCGTGTAGTTTAAACTTCCAAATCTGACCTGATGGCCAGGGGCGTAGCTTTCAATCTGCTCCAGATGGCCAAGCGAATTAGCCCGCAGTGCAAAGCCGCCGAATATGAAGATCTGTCTGGGGAGAAAAGTCTCACCCTGGACAGCATCACTATCGATGATAGTAGGAGCCATCAAGCCTAACGGCGACGACATAGAGGAACTCTCAATGAAAGCACCAATGTCGGTGTCAAAACTGGCGGATCTCGGGTAGGGGGTCTCAAACTGTGCGTCTAGGCCGGATGGTAACAGGAGGCAGGGGACACGATGTTTTACCCAGGTTCGGGCCCTCTTGATGGAGGTAAAACCCTACGTCCTGCTTGATTGATATTGATGATATGGGTAGTACAAGAGTAGATCTACCACAAGATCAGAGAGGCTAAACCCTAGAAGCTAGCCTATGGTATGATTGTATGTTATGGTTGTTGTCCTACGGACTAAAACCCTTCGGTTTATATAGACACCGGAGAGGGTAAGGGTTACACAAGGTTGGTTACAAAGGAGGAGATATCCATATCCGTATTGCCTAGCTTGCCTTCCACGCCAAGTAGAGTCCCATCCGGACACGAGACGAAGTCTTCAATCCTGTATCTTCATAGTCTAACAGTCCGGCCAATGGAGATAGTCCGGCTGTTCGGAGACCCCCTAATCTAGGACTCCCTCACCCATCAATAGATATCAATGTGAGTGAGTAGGGAGTGCCATGCAACGGATGCACTAGAGCTATAAGTATATGAAAGCTCAAAAAGAAACTAAGTGGGTGTGCATCCAACTTTCTTGCTCATGAAGACCTAGGGCATTTTGAGGAAGCCCATCATTGGAATATACAAGTCAAGTTCTATAATGAAAGATTCCCACTAGTATATGAAAGTGATAACATGAGAGACTCTCTACTATGAAGATCATGGTGCTACTTTGAAGCACAAGTGTGGTAAAAGGATAATAACATTGTCCCTTGTCTCCTTTTCTCTCATATTTTTATTTGGGCCTTTTCTACCCTCTTTTTTTATGGCCTCTTTTCTTTCTCTTTTTTTTATTTTTCGTCTGGAGTCTCATCCCGACTTGTGGGGGAATCATAGTCTCCATCATCCTTTCCTCACTGGGACAATGCTCTAATAATGCTGATCATCACACTTTTATTTTTCTTACAACTCAACAATTACAACTCGATACTTAGAACAAAATATGACTCTATATGAATGCCTCCGACGGTGTAACGGGATATGCAATGACTCATGAGTGACACGTATGAAAGAATTATGAATGGTGTCTTTGCCACAAATACGATGTCGACTACATGATCATGCTAAGCAATATGACAATAATGGAGTGTGTCATAATAAACGAAACGGTGGAAAGTTGCATGGCAATATATCTCGGAATGGCTACGGAAATGCCATAATAGGTAGGTATGGTGGCTATTTTGAGGAAGTTATATGGTGGGTGTATGATACCGGCGAAAGGTGCAAAGTATTAGAGAGGCTAGCAAAGGTGGAAGGGTGAGAGTGCGTATAATTCATGGACTCAACATTAGTCATAAAGAACTCATATATTTATTGCAAAAATATACAAGTTATCAAAGCAAAGTATTACGTGCATGCTCCTAGGGGGATAGATTGGTAGGAAAAGACCATCACTCGTCCCCGACCGCCCCTCATAAGGAAGACAATCAATAAATAAATCATGCTCCGACTTCATAACATAACGGTTCACCATACGTGCATGCTACGGGAATCACAAGCTTCAACACAAGTATTTCTAAAATTCACAACTACTCAACTAGCATGACTTTAATATCACCATCTTCATATCTCAAAACAATTATCAAGTATCAAACTTATCATAGTATTCAACACACTCATAAGAGAATTTTTTATTCTTGAATACCTAGCATATTAGGATTTTAAGCAAATTACCATGCTATTAAGACTCTCAAAATAATCTAAGTGAAGCATGAGAGATCAATAGTTTCTATAAAACAAATCCACCACCGTGCTCTAAAAGATATAAGTGAAGTACTAGAGCAAAATTATATAGCTCAAAAGATATAAGCGAAGCACATAGAGTATTCTAAAAAATTCTAAATCATGTATGGCTCTCTCAAAAGGTGTGTACAGCAAGGATGATTGTGGTAAACTAACAAGCAAAGACTCAAATAATAAAAGACGCTCCAAGCAAAACACATATCATGTGGCGAATAAAAATATAGCTCCAAGTAAAGTTACCGATAGAAGTAGACGAAAGAGGGGATGCCTTCCGGGGCATCCGCAAGCTTTGGCTTTTAGGTGTCCTTAGATTATCTTGGGGGTGCCATGGGCATCCCCAATCTTAGGATCTTGCCACTCCTTGTTCCATAATCCATCAAATCTTTACCCAAAACTTGAAAACTTCACAACACAAAACTTAAAGTAGAAAATCTCGTGAGCTCCGTTAGCGAAGGAAAATAAAAAACCACTTCAAGGTACTGTAATGAACTCATTATTTATTTATATTGGTGTTACCTACTGTATTCCAACTTCTCTATGGTTTATAAACTATTTTACTAGCCATAGATTCATCAAAATAAGCAAACAACACAGGAAAAACAGAATCTGTCAAAAACAGAACAGTCTGTAGTAATCTGTAGCTAGCGCAAGATCTGGAACCCCAAAAATTCTAAAATAAATTTCTGGACGTGATGTATTTATCTATTAATCATATTCAAAAAGAATTAACTAAATATCACTTTCCAAATAAAAATGACAGCAGTTCTCGTGAGCGCTAAAGTTTCTGTTTTTTTACAGCAAGTTCAACAAGACTTTCCCCAAGTCTTCGCAATGGTTCTACTTGGCACAAAAACTAATTAAACACAAAAAACACAACCAAAACAGAGGCTAGATAAATTATTTATTACTAAACAGGAGCAAAAATCAAGGAATAAAAATAAAATTGGGTTGCCTCCCAACAAGCGCTATCGTTTAACGCCCCTAGCTAGGCATAACAAGCAAGAATAGATCTAGGTATTGCCATCTTTGGTAGGCAATCCATAAGTTTCTCTCATAATAGATTAATAAGGTAATTTAATTTTCTTTCTAGGAAAGTGTTCCATGCCTTTCCTTAATGGAAATTGGAATCTAATATTTCCTTCCTTCATATCAATAATTGCACCAATCGTTCTAAGGAAAGGTCTACCAAGAATAATAGGACATGAAGGATTGCAATCTATGTCAAGAACAATAAAATCTACGGGCACACAATTCCTATTTGCAACAATAAGAACATCATTAATTCTTCCCATAGGTTTCTTAATAGTGGAATCCGCAAGGTGCAAGTTTAGAGAGCAATCATCAAAATCACGAAAACCTAACAAATCACACAAAGTCTTTGGAATCGTGGAAACACTAGCACCCAAATCACATAAAGCATAGCATTCATGATCTTTAATTTTAATTTTAATAGTTGGTTCCCACTCATAACAAAGTTTTCTAGGGATAGAAACTTCCAATTCAAGTTTTTCTTCACAAGATTGCATCAAGGCATCAACGATATGTTTAGTAAACGCTTTATTTTGACTATAAGCGTGAGGAGAATTTAGCACGGATTGAAACAAGGAAATACCATCAATCAAAGAGCAATTTTCATAGTTAAATTCCTTGAAATCCATAATAGTGGGTTTAGCAACATCTAGGGTTTTAATTTCTTCAATCCCACTTTTATCAATTTTAGCATCAAGATTAACAAGTTCCGAATTCTTGGAACACCTTCTCGGTAAAGGTGGATCATATTCAGTCCCATCATTATCAAGATTCATATTGCAAAAAAAAGATTTAATAGGGGAAACATCAATAACTTTTAGATCTTCATCTTTATTTTCATGGGAACTAGAAGAACACGCTCTTATAAAGGCATCTTTCTTAGCAAGCATCCTAGCGCTTTCTTTGCACTCATCAATGGAAATTCTCATGGATTTGAGAGACTCATTGATATCATGCTTAGGTGGAATAGATCTAAGTTTCAAAGAATCAACATCAAGAGAAATTCTATGAACGTTCCTAGCCAACTCATCAATCTTAAGCAATTTTTCTTCCATCAAAGCATTGAAATTCTTTGGCGAGGTAATAAATTCTTTAATATTAGATTCAAAATCAGAGCGCATCTTATTATAATTTCCATAAGAATTGTTGTAGGAATTACCATAATTATTAGAGGGATTACTAGGATAAGGCCTAGGATTGAAATTTCCTCTATACGCGTTGTTACCAAAATTGTTCCTACCAACAAAATTCACATCCATAGATTCATTATTATTCTCAATCAAAGTAGACAAGGGCATATCATTAGGATCAGAAGAAACACTCTTATTAGCAAATAATTTCATAAGTTCATCCATCTTTCCACTCAAAACATTAATTTCTTCTATTGCATGCACCTTTTTATTAGTAGATCTTTCAGTATGCCATTGAGAATAATTAACCATAATATTATCTAGGAGTTTAGTAGCTTCTCCTAAAGTGATTTCCATAAAAGTGCCTCCCGCGGCCGAATCTAAAAGATTTCTAGAAGCAAATTTCAATCCGGCATGAAAATTTTGTATAATCATCCACAAATTTAAACCATGAGTAGGGCAATTACGTATCATTAATTTCATTCTCTCA